>NC_142947.1:36494867-36549867 GCF_046866305.1 Octopus bimaculoides | reverse complement strand
AGATAAAAAAAAGTGGCTGAGAATCACTGATGTACATCATCATCTAGTCAGGTGACTTTCTTGGACCAATGCAAATCTTCCACACCAGCTGTCCCAATTGAGTGATGCTTTAGACTAGCAGAAATACCTCATCTGCGCACACAACGAGAACAGGTAATAGCAGTTGTTCACTAACTGAACTGGTTTATTTAGCCATTGACAGTTTGTTGCTTGTTCGTTTGCTCAGCATCTAGCAAATATTTATCATCAGTTCAATAACTTCATTTGCCAAAATAGTTCACATTCACCATGCTGCATCCTGTACCCTGCTTTGTATGTTACATGCTAGTTAACACATAGCTGGGACCTTGACAGGTGCTACTACTCAGGGCTAGATTAAACCTGGGAACACTAGCTACTAAGAGGTGGTTCCACACTCCTCAAAATCATGGAACTCCAGAACCAGGACCCTACCACCAGATGCAGTTTAAACCAAAACCAATAATATATTAAAACAATGCACCAGTATTAATTGAAGTAGCTGCTAAAATGTATTACATGTGCAAATCGGTCAAGTCAATGTTACTCAAGCATTTGATAATAATCCTAAATTTTTTTTACAAGGTCAGCAATTTTGGAGGAGGGGCTAATCAATTACATTGATCCCAGTGTTCAACTGGTACTTATTTTATCAACTCCAAAAGGACCAAAGCAAAGTTGACCTAGGTGGAATCATCATCATCATCCTGTGTTTGAAATCCAGGTTTTGTCTCCGTTAACAGGGGTGGCCAGATCTACCTCAATGCCATAGCAACTGCCCTCACACCATCTTGCTCTGTTTTGGGTGTTCTCTCTTCTCAAGCCAACCCTCCCAATCTCCTTCTCCACCTGTCCCCTCCACCTTTTCCTCAGTCTACCTCGCTTTCATACTCCATTTACCTCAAACTCAAGCACCCTCCTCAGAACATTCTCCTCATCCCTCCTCAACACATGCTCATATCATCGCACTCCATTCACCCTTGCCAGCCGTTCCACTGATTCCTCCAACCCCAGCATCCCCATCAAATCCTCAGTCCTCCTCTTATCAAACAGCTTCACACCACACATTTCTCTCACTATTGCTCTCTTGGTCCTTCTCAAAATTGCCATCTCTCTCTCCCTCAGACACCATGTCTCACTCCCATACAGCATTGCAGCTCTCACACAACTCCTATAGACCTTTCCTTTCGTCTTCAGTGAGAACCTTTTCCCATATAACAATGCTCCACATTCCCTGAACTTCACCCAGCCAAGTCTCACTCTTGCCATCACAGCTGCTTCACATCCACCATCTCTCCCAAATAACAAAACCCTCTCACCATTTCCACCTCATCACATAGCATTTCCACTGGTTCAGCCAACCCTCCTGAATATGAACTAAAAATGTAAAAACAGACAAAATGCTGCTAAGCATTTTGCTTGGCATGCTAATGACTGCCAGAACACCATCTTATTCAAGCACTTAATTATAGCAGCTTTATAAGCAATACTTCTACAAACAGTTATAAAGGCAACGCAGTCATTGATGAAATCCCAAAGCAGGATTCAAACTAGTCCAACTGACTTCTTTTTCTGTCTACCAATGTATTCTATATCAACAGATAAAGCATTTACATCTGTCTAATTATGCAGTGATGGTTGATATTCCACAGATAAAGTCTGCAATGCATCAGTTATTTGGTATTGAACAATAATCTAAAAATACATTGCTAGTTTTAAATAAAAGTATTCATTTAGGTATGCAATTAACTACACACTAATGATTGCTGATGTCAACAAATGAAATCATATGATTTTCAATATGGTTGATTATATCTTTTTCGGTGTTATGTCTTTATTAATTTTGATGATCCAATACTATGTAAGTGCTAGCAATGATAACAAAATTGACAACTCTGAGGAACTCTAATATGGTTGCTTGAACTAATAGAAATAGCATCCAAATTGTGTGTTAAAAAAGAAAGAACACATAGAATGTGTGTTTGTGTGTGTATCAGGCTGAGTAAAAAGTAAGCAACGTTTGGAATCATGATATTCATCACAATACATTTCAACAATGCAGAAAGTTTATTCTTCAAAGTAAGTACCATCACGGTCAACACATTTTTGCCAACTTACAAGTTTGTTTATTCAGGTGACATAAAAATCCGGAGTTCTGGAGCTGAAGAAGTCTTTGGTACAAATTTTTCATAGTTTGCTGCTTACTTTTTACTCAACCTGATATATAAGACAAGGTATAAATAAAGGTCATTACATTTTTTTCCCTTTATCAGAGCAGATTTGGGTTAGCTCTGATGAAAGTAGCATTAATTCTTTTAGATCATTCAATCTTTATGAACTGATCAATAGGGCAATTGAGTAAACCTATCAGTAATGTAGCTATCATAACTACTGGAAACAGCTGTAAGCCAAATTTGCTCTAATAAAGAAAAAATATGTAATGACTATTATATATATCTTGTCTTATCATCCGTGTAAAAACCAGTTTGTCTGGAGCCCAACCATGGATTTATAATATAGAATTATGATGAACCATAACCTTCGGGCCTTGCCATAAGAATACTTGGAGTTCTTCACTAATCTAAACAATAATGTTAGCCTGGTGTACCAACAGAGAGCTTATGAAGTATTGATAATCCTTCACTATTAGCTCTGTTATATATATATATCATCATCATCATTGCTTAATGTCCGCTTTCTATGCTGGCATGGGTTGGATGGTTTGACTGGGGACTGGTAAGCCAGATGGCAGCACCAGGCTCCAATCTGATCTGGCAGAGTTTCTACAGCTGAATGCCCTTCCTAACACCAACCACTCCGAGAGTGTAGTGGGTGCTTTTACGTGCTACCGGCAGAGGGCCAGTCAGGCAGTCCTGGCAATGGCCACGCTCAAATGGTATTTTTACGTGTCACCTGCACAGAAGCCAGTCCAGCAGCACTGGCAACGCCCTTGCTTGAATGTTGTTTTTCATGTACCATCGGCACAAGTGCCAGTAAGGCGACGCTGGTAACAATCACGCTCAAATGGTGCTTTTTATGTGCCACCGACACGGGGGTGCCAGTCAGCGGCCCTGGCAATGATCACGCTCGGATGGTGCTCTTAGCGCTCCACTAGCACGGATGCCAACACACACATATATATTCCAGGATATGACAAGTTCAAAGAAGTTATGTTTGGTCACTTAGAATAAAGGACTCAAGGATAAGTCTGAGTGAATAAAAATTTTATCTGTAATTGCTAGTTTGACAAAATATATTTTGTCAGACTAAGGTTTATGGATAAAATGTACACATGTATGTGTATCTATATGCACACACACACACACACACACACACACACAGAGGACTACAGGAGTCAATATTTTAAAAGAGAAGGAATGGTCATGGCTTGATTGGATGCCTAGATTATAGGTCTGCTTCTATGTGTACATGGTTTATAATATATAGGATTATCTTTGTTTACTGAAATAGTTTGTCCTGCTTCACACACTGATAAAAATTTACCAAAACCTCTGCTTCAAAATAGATAATGAGACTGGTAAAGGAAAGATAGGACAGAAAGCACACCCTAAGGATTATTTTCACATCAGACACCAAGTCCAAATACTTGCAACAGAGCGGACTCTCCTAAAGACTTCCAAAGGGCCAGGTGGTGGCATTAAAATGTGTGACAGATTATCGTATTTGAAAGCATAAAGACAAGTGTCAGACATATCCGATTTCAGTAATGCATATTCAGGGATAAGTTTTTAGTTCATTAAAGATTATAGGAAGTCAAACTTTGCATATAGGACCTAGGATGGTCACAGGGCCAGATTAAAACCCATAGAGGCCCTAAGCACTCAAAAGATTTCAGTGCCTCTATATATATGTGAGTCAAAATATAAACAATAATAAACCATAAAATAATTTTTTTTATTTTTCAAAATGGAACAAAACTAACAGCAAGATAGAAAATAAAGTTTACTTTTTCTATACTTCCACTTTATTTATATTTCAAAAGTTTTCTCCTACATTTTCTAATAGCAAAAGACTTTGATCAGATCCTCACTATGACACCACGAACACTTTGAAATTATATTTCTGACCATATAAACCACTTCGAATACTATTTTAGCAAGTTTAAAATGATTTCTTTAGTGCCATAAACCATTTATCATTTCTGTGGTGCCCCCTCCTTCCCTTGATGCCCTTAGCACATGCTTATTTTGCTTAATGGTTAATCCAGTGCTGGATGGACATCATCATCATCATCGTCGTTTAACATCCGCTTTCCATGCTAGCATGGGTTGGATGATTTGACTGAGGATTGGTGGACCAGGAGGCGACACCAGGCTCCAATCTACAGCTTCTACAGCTGGATGCCCTTCCTAACGCCAACCACTCCAAGAGTGTAGTGAGTGCTTTTACGTGCCACTGGCACGAGGGTCAGTCAGGCTGTACTGGCGACAGCCACACTCGAAATGGTGTATTTTACGTGCCACCTGCACAGAAGCCAGTCCATCGGCACTTAAATCTTTGACACAGTCCAGCTGACAAATTTCCAGTTTCCCTCAATGAAATACACAAGGTCTGGGTTGACCAAAAGCTATGTTGGAAATACTAGGTATGTAGGTGAACGTGAAAGATGTGTACGACAAAACATTCATGTGTGCATGTGCGCGTGTTGATTTGGGTTTTTTTCCCTTCTTTCAGATGCTTTATTTGATCACCAACCTCTTCTCCTCTTCTTAACAATTAGCATAGCAAAAATAAACATCTCCTGATCATACAACCCACACTTGTCAATAGAAAAGGGAAGGGCTGAACATCTAAGTATCTAATAATTTCTCATGTATTTAACCTAAAAAAACTGTAATGAAGATCTGAACTTCAATTACGTGTCTGTATACTACATATATACATTATCACAGACAGACACACACGTGCTGAAATCTATTTAGACACAAGATTGTTTTCAAATAAATCAAATCTTGATAGTTTTAGCTAGTCGCGCTAAGCCATTGTTAGCCCATTAATGTATCAGAGAGTCATACATGGCTAGCTTGCGTAGAAAAGCACCACAAGAGAATTCGAAATAACAAACACACATAGATGGAGTGTTGTGTCGAACCTCAGACTAATCAATAACAATCGCCACTGACGTGTGTAAGTGAATTTAGACTGGAATTATAGCTTGGTGAAAACTACAAATTAACTGCCAAGACAATAATACAAGTAAAATAGACATTATAACTTGTCTTGTTTCAGATCTTACATACTGATATCAATACACATACACAAACACACACACACATACACACACACACACGTACACACATATACATATACACATATACATGCACAAACATATCTATATATATATATATATATATATATATATATATATATGCACACGTATATATAGACATATACACCCATATATATATATATGCATATATATAAATGTATGCATGAATGTGATTAGGTGTGTGTGTGTGTGTGTGTGTGTATAAATATAAACACACACAAACACATATATACATATAAATAAAATCACTCCTTCACACACATACACACACACATATACACACACATTTCCATGCACACATTAGTATAAGTAGGTTCAAAGTATAAGTGCAAATGGCCTACCATTTTGGCAGACATGAATAAACTAAGTGCAACTAACCTACAGGAATAAATGGTCAGCTGATGACCTAAAACATCAATGATACCCTGCTTCAGCTGCTATGTACAGACTATCAGTGTGTTATATATGGTTTGATTCCACTTGAGTACAGGCTCTTAATAAAAAGGAGACATTATATAATGTAATCTTAGATACATTATGTCTAAATGAATGATAGGATAGTCATGGCTGAAATGTCTTTGATCACAGGCTCACACAATCACAGTAGACCTGGGAATAAGCTACAGTAACTATAGACACACAGGTGCACATATAGAGTTATGGAAGGATTTGTCTGTATTGTAAGCCTGGATGACTACAACATAGAAATGCAACACAAGCATTGTGTGTTTAAACTCTTGGTTGATGCAATACATGACAGTGTTACTTAGAAAAGCAGAATAGCTTGATTTCTAAAATAGATTTTTCATATCTTTCATAATAAAGATAATTTGGAGCTAGGGATAACTAGGTAAACATTTATTTCAGTGTTAGCCGTTATCATTGGCTTGGAGTCAAGATCGGGCTGACTGATTGGGTCCAAGATATACTAGATGCTATATTTGATGGTATATAAGGCACTTTTTTTTTTTTTTAGTTCCCAAAAATTGTCTCAAGAATTCACCCCAGCTGCTACATGCAAAATTGGGCCTTCCATAAGCTCATTTTGCCAATTTTGTCCCTGTCACTCATTACTAGTTTCAGGCTAGTTTTAATCCAGATAATCTTTTCTAGCCTGATTTCATAATAATGATATTTACTTAAACATCAATATTACTACTTGTGCTGTAAAAGGAATTATCATAACAATGGAATGGCTAAGGTACTTTTGTAATGTTTTGTGAGGCACTGTTAAATCACTTTAAATACTGGTTTCAAATTTTGGCACAAGGCCAGCAATTTCAGGGGAGGGTGGGGGCTAAGTTGATTAGGTCAACCCCAGTGCTCAAAGGGTACCTACTTTATAAACTCTGAGAGGATGAAAGACAAAGTTGACCTCAGCAGAATTTGAACTCAGAATGTAAAGACAAACGAAATGCTGCAAAACATTTTTCCAGGTGTGCTAACAATTCTGCCAGCTAGCCACCTTAGAGATTCCTTTAAGTATTCAATGCTTTAATGCACTAAAAACATTTTCCCCAAATATGTGCTGCTGAAATTGGGGTGTATCTAATGTTCCCATGGGTCTTTTATGCCATCAAATATGATATTTAGTTATTTTGTAAGAAATGGGTGGGTGAGGAGATGAAAATGAAGTCTGTGTTTTCAACCAATGTTTATATTATTCATTACAAATATTCTCTTTCTTTTAATGAACATTTTATTTTTCAGCATAATACTGAAGAAAATACTTAGTCTAAATGCACTTTCGACACCTAAGAGATAATGTAAGTTTTGAATGTTGCTGAAGTTAACATCACTTTTTATCCTTCTGAAGTCAAGTTCTGACATTGATTTAATCAACCAAACTTTCCCCAAAAAATGTATGGCTTTGTGCATATTTCAGAAATCAATAAATTCTCCAAATACCCTAGTATACTGGGTTCTGAATGTTATATACTGCATAAAAAAAACTCCACAGATTAAAAAAAATAAATAAATAAAAGTGAAACTAAATTGTGGTTAGATCTGGAAATATGTTACATGTTTAATATTCCAACTCTGTGAATCTTCAAATAACATGTGACTGTGTGTGTGTGTGTGTGTGTGTGTGTGTGTGTGTGTGTGTGTGTGTGTGTGTGTGCGCGTGCGTGCGTGTGTGTGTGTGTTTTACCTGCACATATAGGTACTGATGTGACCATCATTATCTTCAGTAAGGCTCATATGTGTCTGTTCGTTGATGGTGGCTGTTTCATACTCGAGTTAAAATGTTCTTCAGTTAATTTGGTAGCAGAGGGAACTTCTGTGACTGTTTCTTGGAATCCTCTTTCTCATTAGGGGAGGGATATAACTGAACATAATGTATAACTGGTACTCATTTGGATAAATGTGATCAGTGGGATGCTGAACGGTAAAAATACATGGACATAGACTGTAGAATTGACAATATGCAGGTGTCTAAAGAGAAATGTGTTGAGGGAAATGTGTTGGATAAGCAATATCAACTTATATGAAGTATAGAGCACAAGAGCATTCAGCTGGACATTAAAAAGTAACAATGAGTATCATCATCATCATCATCATCATCGTTTAACGTCCGCCTTCCATGCTAGCATGGGTTGGACGACTTGACTGAGGACTGGTGAAACCGGATGGCAACACCAGGCTCCAATCTAAATTTGGCAGAGTTTCTACAGCTGGATGCCCTTCCTAATGCCAACCACTCAGAGAGTATGTCTAAACAAATCTAACATGGGCATGAAACAAATGGACAATACTTGCTGAATGAAAACAGATTCCTTCTGATGTTAATGGAAGGTACCCACATCATATAAAAGCCAACACAGAGTTGTAAAGAAGTGATGAGGCTGGTTTCGGGATTATTATTGTTACAATGAAGATGACAAAGGACTGATGTGTGGGGGATGATATATCAAATAGCAAGCAGGCCTGTCCAATCATTGCTGACATAGAGTAATGAATGTTTAACCCTATAGCATTTAAATCGGTCATATCTGACCCAAATATTCTACATGGTTTGTGTTCAAACCAGCCTTTCACAACCACCCTACAATGTCATTCTAAACATAAACAACCACATCATCAAAATCTCGAAGCTGCAAGATAATGCATGATTAATTCAAAACAATGTGAATAAACAAGTGTTACATTTTGACAGTGTTATCTGAATGTTAAAGGGTTGGCTGTTGGTCATGGTGACTTTACTGACTTTTTGATTTCTTTTCTTTCTGTGTGTGCTTAATATTATCAATCCAGAGACAAGCTGACAGAATTGTTAGTACACCAGGCAAAATACTTTGCATTCTGGGTTCAAATTCTGCCAAGGTCAACTTTGTCTTTCATCCTTTCAGGGTCAATAAAATAAGTACTAGTTGAACACTGGGGTCGATGTAATCGATTTATCGCCTCCTCCAATATTGCTGGCCTTGTGCCAGAATTTGAAATCAATATTATCAATCCAGAGTTTACAGTACATGGATCAAGGTTTCTCTAGAGAACTGGAGTGAAGTTTACCATCTGGTTTCAGATATGTTGTAATTTCACTGATGTTACTAACCCTTAGGGTTAGGGTTACTAACCCTTAGGAAAGGACCTAAACCTCCCAATCATTCACTTCTTATCTCCTGTAAAAACTCAAAATCCTATAGTTATACCAAGTAATCAATATAATCAATGCTATCAGTCAAGAGTATATAACTAGTTCATATTTATTCTAAAAAGGTATTCCCACTTACCATTTTAATTCCAGCATTAAATTAAGAAGAGAAAGTAAAATTCTCCAGTAACGAATGGATTCCACTATGAACAGCTCCCCATCCCTCATTGCTCTCTCATTCTCAAAGATTTTTGTTATAATGTGTTTTTTTTTCTTCTGACATTTATACTTACATCAGTGCTAACATTGGATTTAACAAACTAAATTTACCTACCTATAGTCAAAATAACATCATGTGATTGACTGACATTCCAATCTATTCCCCCATCACTACCACCACCACACCAAATTTTTGGATATTTCTGTTGCACAGGAATTTCATGACATTATTTTTGGTTATTCTTTACATTAATAACAATATGAAAGCTTTATCTATAATTCACTTACACAAATGTGTGATCAGATATGAGAGGTGAAATATATTTGCATTCAGTTGTTTTCGTTTTGTTTTTTTCAATATTTTCCAAATTATATTTTTCATCATAATTAATTATTAAAATAGATTACAGTATTACATATTACAAAATAGTTAAATTAGAGTGAAAATTACTTTAATGAAAACATGACAGCTTTTACATTTCTTCATACAATGGAACATGAATCAAGTTGAGTGAACAATGTGGGTCAAAGTGGCAACCATGAAATCTGGAACAGCAAGAATTGAGAGTCCAGATAACAGCAGATCGTTGTAGCTGTAGGCATGGTAGTGGTGATAGTGATGGTGGTAGTTGCAGTAGAGTTAAATGCAAGGAAATTGAGTAAAAGTCATTCCTACAGACAGTGGCAGACTGGCCAGGTTGCCAGCTTGCCCGATGGCAAGTGGGCCCCTTAGACATTAGTATGTAAGGGGCCCATGAAAAAAACTTTGGTTTCAAAGAAAATATCTGAAGTCTTAGAGAAGGAATAAAAATTTTTTTAAAACAAATAAAACAATTAAGCAAAGCAGTTGGTCAAATAATACCCTAGGGAGTTAATAGAAATTAAAATATATGGTACAGCAGACAGCTACTCAGTGGTAATAAAATGTAACTAAATTTATATACATACTAGACTACCCGTGACCCCCGTTGGGTCACTGGGAAAGTCTGAGTTTCCCAGCAACAGAGTTGTTTTGTGGGTATTTTTTTTCTTATCCAGGTTATTTCGCATGCTTTCAATGAATGAGACATCAAAATCACGCATAAACAACTCCTTTCCTCAGAAAAGGAAAGATTTGGCTACTATTTCTTGCATGCCCTGCTATCATGTAACAGGTATTTCAGGTCCTTTATCGCAAATAGCTGTTAAGTGGTAGCAGGGCGTGCTAGAAATAGCAGCCAAATCTATGGAGGTAAGATACATTGAATGCACTTGAAAACAAACCTATGGAAAAAGTTATTTCACACTGAGGTTATGAATGGGTCTTTTACGGAAATATTTACCATATTTTTTAAGTCATTTTCATTTTAAAATATTTTTTGAATATGTCAAAAAAAAATTTTTGTAATGGTATTCACTTGAAAATAATTTTTAAAAACATTAAAATGTTGCCTGTTGAAAGAAAGCTAAAATATAAATACTTACTGTACAAATAACTTACATTTTTGAAATCACATTCACTTAAAAATATTTCTAAATGATTAAAATATTGTGCTTAACAAAAGTGAAAATAGAAACATTTACTGTAAAAAAACAACTTGTATTTTTTCATTGTCAATTTACTGTCTAATCAAAAGGTTAGAGTCTTCCCTTTGAGGGTTAAGTTATTTTCGGTGTATTTTCCTATTATGCACCGTTTTGGGGGTATTTATACCCTGAAAACCCCTAACATCTCAACAACCAATTGTCTGATTTACACGAAACTTGTTTTATTCTGTTCATATTCAGGGGAAACTTAATTCATAGTATTTTCCCATTATGTGCCAGTTTGGCTGGGTAACATTGCAAGCAAGCAAGATTCAAGCTCACTTCTAATAGATTAATGCATATATACATTTATATACACACACACATATATATAACAAAGTAAAATTGGAAGGTACTGCATAAGTGAAAATATATAAGGAAGAGGATTTTAAAATGTAGAGGTCTTTTAAAGATGTTTATTGACTTGACCGGTTTCACGTTTTTTTACCGACATGGAAATGAACGTTAAATGATGATGATGATGATGATGATGATGAAGATAATAATGATTATACACACACACACATATCAAGCTTCCAACCAGTTTCCCTTTACCAAACTTACACATAAGGCATTGGATAGGCTAAGGCTATAATAAAAGATACTTGCCCAAGATGCCGTACAGTGGGACTGAACCCCAAACCATGTAATCTTCTTAAAATATACATCTGTGCCTGCATCTTATATACAGTAACATTACACACATACACATGCATGCACGCACACATGCACACACACACACACACACTATTCTTCCACCATCTTGGGTCAGTTCTTTTAGCTTTTTTCCACTTCATCTATTGATTTTTTTTTTCAGCATTTTTCTCAAAATAGTTCCATTTTTTTTTCTCTATTTCTTTGATGGTTCACCAGCTTCTGTAAAAGCTTCACATCTTAAATTTAACAGGACATTTCACTTTAATTTGAGGATTATAAAGCTTAACCTTTCTTATCTATGTTGCTTTGAGAAACATATCTATTACATCCATTGATATTTGACATCAAAAGTAGAGAAACCAAACATTACATATTACTTTATAGTTATTCACTCCATTTTAAATAGCTTCATATCATCTTTATCATGAACAACATAATAGCTGATTTTTTAAAAGCCACACTGGCTTAGACAGGTTTCTTCATTCAACTATATTTATCATCCTTTTATACATTCCTACTCTTCATACAAAAAAAAAAAAGAAAAAAATCCACATTTTTTTTCTTTTTCTTCCAACTACCATCTTTCAGATCTTTTCATTAGCTAACTAAATCCCTGTAATCTTCCCTGTAAACATCTTTCCCTCTTTGCTCTACATGATGTATATCTGAAATTTGCATACACTTCATTTTTAAATATTGATTTCTAGCAACAAGCACAAAGCTTCCAAAAGAATGGAAGCCAATGTCGACCTTGGCAGGATTTGTCTACTACTACTACTACTAATGTTGATGATCATCATCATCATCATCATCGTTTAACGTCCGCTTTCCATGCTAGCATGGGTTGGACGATTTGACTGAGGACTGGTGAAACCGGATGGCAACACCAGGCTCCAGTCTGATTTGGCAGAGTTTCTACAGCTGGATGCCCTTCCTAACGCCAACCACTCAGAGAGTGTAGTGGGTGCTTTTACGTGTCACCCGCACGAAAACGGCCACGCTCGAAATGGTGTCTTTTATGTGCCACCCGCACAAGCCAGTCCAGGGGCACTGGCAACGATCTCGCTCGAAAATCCTACAGGAGCCAGTCAGGCGGTACTGGCAACGGCCACGCTCAAAATGGTGCATCTCATGTGCCACCCGCACAAGAACCAGTCCAGGGGCACTGGCAACGATCTTACTTGGCTTGCCGGGTCTTCTCACGCACAGCCCATTTCCAAAGGTCTCGGTCCGTAGTCATCGCCTCGGTGAGGCCCAATGTATGAAGGTCTTGCCTCACCACCTCAGCCCAGGTCTTCCTGGGCCTACCTCTTCCACGGGTTCCCTCAACTGTTAGGGTGTGGCACTTTTTCACGCAGCTATCCTCCTCCATTCTCACCACATGTCCATACCAGCGCAATCGTCTCTCTTGCACGCCACAACTGATGCTTCTAATGTTCAGCTTTTCTCTCAAGATACTTACACTCTGACGGGTATTCACATTGACATTACACATCCAACGGAGCATACTGGCTTCATTCCTTGCGAGCTTACGTATGTCCTCAGCAGTTACAGCCCATGTTTCACTGCCATGTAGCATGGTTGTTCGTACGCATGCGTCATACAGTCTGCCTTTTACTCTGAGTGAGAGTCCCTTTGTCGCCAGCAGGGGTAAGAGCTCTCTAAACTTTGCCCAGGCTATTCTTATTCTAGCAGCTACACTTTCAGCGCACCCACCCCCACTACTAACTTGGTCGCCCAGATAGCGGAAGCTATCGACTACCTCTAGTTTTTCACCCTGGAATGAGATAGAAGTTGTTTCCTGTTTGTTTGCAGTCTTTATTGCACCTGAACATCTGCCACAAACAAAAACTAACTTGCTAGTTAACCTGCCTTTGATGTTGCTGCACCTCTTATGTGTCCATAGCTTGCACCGGGTACATCTTATAGAGTTACTACCTACTCCTTTTCTACATACTGAGCAGGGCCATCTACCTGAAGGGGTTTGTGTTTTATCTACCTTCCTACTTATTAGGATTTTGGTTTTAGCTAGGTTGACTCTAAGGCCCTTCAATTCTAGACCTTGCTTCCACACCTGAAACTTCTCCTCTAGTTCTGATAGTGACTCCGCAATTAGGGCAAGGTCATCAGCATAGAGGAGCTCCCAGGGGCAACCTGTCTTGAACTCCTCTGTGATTGCCTGGAGGACTATGGTAAATAATAGGGGGCTGAGGACGGAACCTTGGTGGACCCCTACCTCTACCCGGAATTCATTGCTGTACTCATTTCCAACCCTCACCTTACTGGCCGCATCTCTGTACATGGCTCGCACAGCTCTCACTAGCCATTCTTCTATCCCAAGTTTCCTCATTGACCACCAGATAAGGGATCGGGGGACCCTGTCAAAGGCTTTCTCCATGTCAACGAAAGCCAGGTACAGAGGTTTATCCTTGGCTAGGTATTTCTCTTGCAACTGTCTCACTAGAAATAAGGCATCAGTAGTGCTTTTACCTGGCATGAACCCAAACTGCATCTCATCTAAATTGATTCGCTCCCTAATTAGTTGGGCTATGACCCTCTCTGTAACTTTCATAACCTGATCTAACAGCTTGATGCCTCTGTAATTATTTGTATCTAAAGCGTCCCCTTTACCTTTGTAGCAGTTGACTATGATGCTGCTACACCAGTCATAGGGTATGACTCCTTCGTGTATCACCTGGTTCGTAATACGGGTGACTAGGCTATAGCCAACACTGCCAGATATTTTGAGCATCTCTGCAGTGATTCCTGATGGGCCGGGGGCTTTCCCGGTCTTCATACTCTTAATTGCTTTATCTACCCTGGTACTATCAACTCGGATAGCTGGTCCCTCTATTGGGTCGACATAAGGCAGGCTCTCTTTCTCCCATTCATTCTCTTTATTAAGCAATCTATCGTAGTGGCATCTCCAGACCTCTTTCTTTGCATCCTCATTTAATGCAAGCGTACCATCATCCATGCGAACACATTTCTCTCCTACAACATCACTATTCTCTCTCCTACACTGTCTTGCAACCCGAAATACCTCGAGTCTTTGGTCCTCACGGCGCAGAACATTGGCAAATCTTTCCTTATCTGCTTCCCCTCTGGCTAAATAAACCTGTCGCCTAGCCTCCCTTCTGGCACATTGGTACAATTCCCTGCTACCACCGTTCTTCCAGTCCTTCCAAGCTTGTTTCTTTTGTCTAATAGCCCTGTCTACCTCCTTGTTCCACCACCACGTTACTCTGGGTTGGGAGGGGACCTTACACCACCCACAAATCTGGTCGGTGGCTTTCAACAGGTTGTCCCGCAGAAATCTCCAATTGTCTTCCACGTTGTATGATGATGATGACAATGATGATGATGATGATGATGATGATAATAATAATAATAATAATGATGCTTTCAAATTTAGTCACAAGCAGTTGGGGGAAGTGGGTATAAGTTGACTACATCGACCCCCAGTGCTCAACTGGTACATATTTTATTAACCCTGAAAGGATGAAAAGTAAAATTGACCTCAGTAGAATTTTAACTCAGAATGTAAAGACGGACGAAATGCCGCTAAGCATTTTGCCCAACATGTTAACAATTCTACCAGCTTACCACCTTAGCAATAGTAGAAGTAATAATAATAATAATAATAATAATAATATAGGCACAAGGCCTGAAATTTGGGGGAGGAGGATAGTCGATTACATCGACCCCAGCACACAACTAGTACTTATTTTACCAACACCGAAAGGACGAAAGGTTAAGTCGACCTCAGTGGAATTTGAACTCAGAACATTGCAATGGACAGCATGGCAACTTGGGCAAGTTGCCCAAGTTTCCATGCTGTGGGACTGAACTATAGCTTCTACTATAGCTTCAGGCAAACCAAAGCCTTGTGAGTGGATTTGGTTGATGGAAACTGAAGTGTGTGTGTGTGTGTGTGTGTGTGTGTGTGTGTGTGTGTGTGTGTGTGTGTGTGCGTGCGTGCGTGCTTGAGTTTGTTCTTCACCACAACTTGACAATTGGTACTGGTTTGTTTATGTCCCTATAACTTAGCAGTTTGGTAAAAAAAAAAAAAAAAAAGATTGATAGAGAAAGTACCAGTACTAGTGTTGATTTTTCTTCAACTAAGCCCTTTAAGGCAGTACCCCAGCAAGGTTACAGTCCAATAACTGATACAAGTAAAAAGATTTTAAATCACGGACCTTCTCTATACAGCTGGCTGGCTTCTTTTTTTTATCTAACAAGATTCAGTTGTATGAGTATGATAGATAGACTGCATCTTAGTATCTTAGTAGCACAATAATACAATGACTGCACATGGAAGCTTTAGAGTTTTACTTATCTTTTGTCATCTTTTCATTTCATTATCGAGGAAGATACAAAGAAGATTAAGATATAAGCTAAGGATCAGCATTACATCAGCATAATCGCTCAGCTGTCGCAACTAAGACTGAAGAAGAAAGTAAAACTGTTTATTGAACAATAGACATTCTACTAATGATGTCAAAATGAATAAATAAATATAATGCAAGGCCACATAGAGTACACATGATCCTGTGGTTGGTTAAAACTGGTGTAGATTAAATAAAATGGCCACATTCCAACTGTGTAAGCCGTATCCAAGAAGTGGGCAGATCAGAAACTATCAAAGAAGAAAGAAAGAACCGAAGCAAATCAGAATATATTCTTACTAGGAATTAAAAACGGAGGCATAAATGCTAGACACAATTCTTACCAATAACAATCAGTTATATATCAATTTGTGAAAAAGAAAAAAAGTTCTTTTAAATTAAAAAAAAAATATCTAATTTTAAGCTTGCTAGTAATAGACACAACTGCATTAAAAAGGTTCGAAGCAAGTTTTAATTCTAGTTGGAATAAAGTCAAATACACTAGAAATGTCAACTGCAAGTTTGTAAGGATTAACAAAGCAAACTAAACAAAAGCATTATATCTGAAATATAATAGGCCTACATCTACTACATTTAATTAAAACTTCTTCATTTACAGGCGTCTTTATTTTCCCCAAGTCCTTTGAGTTTTAGATTTTTTTTTTTTTTGTTCAGTAAACTATTGATGATTTAGAAGTACAGTCTGTTTAATCTGATGTCAATTGAGAAATGGTAGCTTGGAGCAAATTGGACAAACAAAAAAACAAAAGAAAACAAAATTCACTTCTTTTCCTATAGATTATGTAAACACTCTATTGAAGTGTTAAATACAAACAGATTTGTGGAACAACTGCATTTGTTAGAAAATAAATCAATACAATGGCTATATAAGTTTAGAAACATACTTGAAATACTAAAATTTCAAATAAAATGCCTTAAAAAAAATCCCACTACAAAGAAACTCTCACATTACACACACAGCAGGAGAGAGAGACACAAAGACAGAGAGAGTGAGAGAGATAGACAGACAGACAAATAAACAGAAAGAGATATACACATGCATTATATTACAAAATGTATTAACATAGCTTTGACAGCATTAAGGAAAAAGTGATGATGATAATGTCAGTTTACAAAGTAAAGCAAATGGAAACTTTCACCAACCCACAGAGAATTTTGAGCTTCTTGTCTTTGCAGATATCACGGAGGATATTGCACCATTATAAACAAATGTAACATATATTTCTTTGTATTTTTTTTTATCACATATGTTCAACAACAATGTGGCAGTTTCGTATGGACAAATCACTGGTTCATACATAAAAAAATATACATGTATATGATGGACTCTCTTGTCGAAGATAACATATGAGTGTTCAGCTTTTTCCAAACGACCTGCACAAGTGATTGCTATAAGCAATTTGAAAGCAAATCACAAACTTCCTGCATTAGATTAGTTTAGTCTGATATTCCCAATATATTAACTGTATGAGGTTTAATTCATTATCCTTAGAAAGTACACACACTTAACTCCCACTTAACAATTAAACTCCCAGAAACTAGAGGATATTATGTGGGTTTAGTTTCTATTTGCTGTCTTCATTTTTGGAAAAGCATGGGAATCTTGTCTTGTGTTTTGCTCACACATATAAAGGGGTGCTAAAAAGTTCTTGGCTTTGGGTAAAAGAAAATACAGGAGGATTAGTTGATTATGGTTTTATTGAACATATTCCCCTCTCAGATTCACACATTTATTGCAGCAGTCCTTCAATTTTTTCTAAGCCCTGTAAAAGAACTTCAGAAGGTCGGGTTGTCAACGAATCCTTTCGTGATGCCCTTGAAGCCAGAAATTTTTCAGCACCCACTCATATGCAGAGAAAGTAATAGAAAACATTGTTGTACCGACCCCAAGAGATAAATATGACAGTAATAGCCAGCTGTGTATGGAAATTGGTATGCTTTCAAGATGAAGATCTTTAGAAAAATGAAAAACTAATTCATAGTCTATATGATCCCAACTGTGGCTCTTTGATTACCAAGTTACTCGTAAATTATGCATTCTGTCATTTATAAATCATGAAATTAGATAAAAGAAATTATTAGCATTTTGGATGAAGCAAACAATTGCTTTTCTATGTACTTGTGAGTAAATCTGTGTACAGAGTTCATTATAAGTGTGTGTGTGTGTGTGTGTGTGTGTGGTTATGTGAGTATTTTGTATTTCTCTTGTCTTCATGTGTAATTACAAAGTTGTAAACAATGCCATCGATAATAGAGTCTCTCTCTCTCATATACACACACATGCACACAGACACACATATATACCTATGTGTATATGTGTGCACATGTGTGTGTGTGTATGTATACTCTACCATACTCTACCAGCATGCCAAAGACCAACATGAAGGCACACTGGGTCAACTTGACATCTGCATTTTATCCATGCACCCGAAGGGCCCAACACTCAGACAAATACAGGAGTACGTCCTCATGAATGAAACATCCCCAGTACTAAATAGGAAATATACATAGGTAGTCATACCCCAATACCCACAGTTTATATATACACAGGTAGACTTGTTAGTAAACTGTTATGTAAATGTGTGTGTGTGTAGGTAAATGGATATGTAAGTAAACAGATAGATAAATAGATAGATAGGTACATAGGTAATACAGACAGACAAGCACACACACACAGATACATACACAAATGAAGACTGAAACACATGATCATATACACATATGTACACTTTACACTTCACACACACACACACACACACACAAGGACACAAATGAAGACATACATCCATACATAACAGATGCATGTACAGTCACACAAACCCATACACATAGACACACATACACACATACAAACACACAAACATGAATATGCAGAATACATACAAATGTACACACATGCATACATATATATATATGCATACACATGCATGCATACACAAACATGCATACATACATAGGTGTATACGCATGCTCACTGACACACACACATGTGCACAAACAAACTAACAAAAAGAACGCAGCTCTGATAATAGACAGAGTCAATGACTATTGAAAAGGTTGCAAGATGCAACAAAAATTTTAGAAAAAATAAATACGTAAATGAGTTGAAATCAAACTGGTGAGTGTGTTAAATAAGAAGGCACTAAAAGAGAAAGACTCTCCCCAGACACAATATAATATACTTTTATTAAAACTGCAAAAATTATCACAAAACTGTTACTCAGAAATTCCCATTCCCATACATTGGTCAGTTGTCAGTTGTGATGAATACTCAATTAGAATCACGATTTTAATTCATTATTCATCACAGCTTGTTTATAGCAGTGCTTGGAATTAAAGTGTGTAGAGTATAGTCATCTCAAAAACCAGATTGAGTTTCAGCAGTGCAGGATCTCTTTGACTGTGTCAAGGAAGATGAAAACTACGTTTACATAAAGCAGTTTACCTCACATGGGGTTAATTGGAGGTTAAACAACAATATCAACATCTCAATAATAATTATTTAATGACAAGGATAGTCTTTCAGAGTATCTCCACTAAAGTAATGTAAACACAAACCACTACATTGTATTTACTCATGTATAAGTCACACTATTTTATGACTGATCTTAATTTAAAAAATATAGGTGCTGCATACACTGAGCAGAGACTAAATATGAAGGGGAAAAATTTTGTACCAAGATTTAACCCTAAATATACACAAGTAAATATGGTAGTTTCCCTTCTGTTTTGTCACTGTTTTTATCATATATAACATTTTTATGTCTGTATACTGGATATATATCTATAGAAACTAGTGTAGTATAGACTCTGGAAAAGAAGGATTTGGAAATTTAAGGTTCCTTTAAATGGTCTGAGATTTAGGGACACTCTAAGTGAGAAATTTAACAAGGAGAAGGAGGGACTACAGATTTGTAACATAGAGGGCATCTGGGAGTTCTTGTGTGGTTGTCCTTGCATTCAGGCTATCCCCTGCATCCCTCGCCAGCTGAGCATTTCTAACCTTGCGGGTTCATGGGTGCTGGTGCCACATAAAAAGCACCCATACCGGTGCCACATAAACACACCCTTGCTGATACTGCATAAAATCACCCCGTGCCACATAAAAAGCACCCATACCGGTGCCACATAAACACACCCTTGCTGATACTGCATAAAATCACCCCGTGCCACATAAAAAGCACCCATACCGGTGCCACATAAACACACCCTTGCTGGTACTGCATAAAATCACCCCATACACTCTGTAAAGTGATTGGTGTTAGGAAGGGCATCCAGCTGTAGAAACCATACCAAAACAGACATGGAGCCTGGCCAGCTCCTGTTAAACCATCCAACCCATACTAGCATGGAAAACAAACGTTAAATGATGATGATGATGATGATGATGATGATGATGATGATGATGATGATGATGAAGATGATGATGGAAATGAAAAAGTGGAAAGGTGAGAGACAAGAAAACTGATAGGAGAAATGATTATGTATGTGAGAGAGAGAGAGAGAGAGAGAGAGAGAGAGATTAGGTGGAATATACAATGCTATGAAGGAGAAAGAAGAGACAGACTCTGCTACTCAATACACTGAAAAAAATACACTGAAAGAAATGACCAAATAAACAGAATAAACAACACAGCATATGACCAGGAGACAAAAGACAAAAATACGCTGTTACTTGTGTGTTGTTGAGTTTTTACGTTTTGTTAAGTCATTGCATGGACAATGGAAGTTAAATGATGATGATGATGAATAGCCATTGTGAAAAGGTAAATTTACTGCAGTATTCATCTGGAGATAATGTTGTGTCTTATGAGATATCTCCAGACAAGTACCACAGTAAATTTGCCTTCTTGCAATGTATTTGCATTAAGTATGATACACAGATAGCTACTTTAATCTAATACCATTGCTTATATTGGATATGTTTTAGAATTGTCTGAACTTCTTACTCATAGAAAACATGACTTGCTTATTACAAAAATTACACTCATCATCATCATCATCATCATCATCGTTTAACGTCCGCTTTCCATGCTAGCATGGGTTGGACGATTTGACTGAGGACTGGTGAAACCGGATGGCAACACCAGGCTCCGTCACAGTAAAAAAAAGAAAGAAAGAAAAAATGGTTTATTAGTCAATAAGTCTGATATAAAACACATTCCACTTCCTGTTTTATTATGATTCAACAGTAATCATTGATAAAAGAATCTAATCGTAGAATGTCCCACAGTTATGCAATTATCCTAATTTTCACAACCTTGGTGCTCATGGAAACGAACAAATGTTAATGAATAGTGGTATTGGTCACAACGAAGAGAAATAAGCTCAGTAAATTCAATCATTGTTTTAGTAAAGTGCTGTATTTTCCTAAGGCAAGCTACCATATCTACTGGCAGAAAAGATGCACTGGCTTATTAGATACATCCCAATTTCAACAGCACATATTCCAGGAAACAATTTTTGAAGCATTAAAGCATATAATATAGGCTCAACTTTGCATATAAAATCCAGGGTGATTTTTTTTGAGATAACATTTTGGTAAAAAAAAAAGATTTGAACTCAGAACATAAGAAATGCCACTAAGCATTTTGTTTGACATGCTAACGATTCTGCCAGCTCACCCACTTTTATTCAGTACTATTCAAGTAGTAAGATTAATTAAATTGATTATATCACCTCCCGCAAGTCTGTGGCTTGGACCTAAAGTTGGAAATCATTAAAAGAAAAAAAAAACATGTAGTTTAGACTTTGCGTTTCTGCCTATTACTCTTTTACTTGTTTCAGTCATTTGACTGTGGCCATGCTGGAGCACCGCCTTTAGTCGAGCAAATCGACCCCAGGACTTATTCTTTGTAAGCTTAGTACTTATTCTATCGGTCTCTTTTGCTGAACCACTAAGTTATGGGGATGCAAACACACCAGCATCGGTTGTCAAGCGATGTTGGTGGGGGACAAACACAGACACACAAACATACACGCATCATCATCATCGTTTAACGTCCGCTTTCCATGCTAGCATGGGTTGGACGATTTGACTGAGGACTGGTGAAACCGGATGGCAACACCAGGCTCCAGTCTGATTTGGCAGAGTTTCTACAGCTGGATGCCCTTCCTAACGCCAACCACTCAGAGAGTGTAGTGGGTGCTTTTACGTGTCACCCGCACGAAAACGGCCACGCTCGAAATGGTGTCTTTTATGTGCCACCCGCACAAGCCAGTCCAGGGGCACTGGCAACGATCTCGCTCGAAAATCCTACAGGAGCCAGTCAGGCGGTACTGGCAACGGCCACGCTCAAAATGGTGCATCTCATGTGCCACCCGCACAAGAACCAGTCCAGGGGCACTGGCAACGATCTTACTTGGCTTGCCGGGTCTTCTCACGCACAGCCCATTTCCAAAGGTCTCGGTCCGTAGTCATCGCCTCGGTGAGGCCCAATGTACGAAGGTCTTGCCTCACCACCTCAGCCCAGGTCTTCCTGGGCCTACCTCTTCCACGGGTTCCCTCAACTGTTAGGGTGTGGCACTTTTTCACGCAGCTATCCTCCTCCATTCTCACCACATGTCCATACCAGCGCAATCGTCTCTCTTGCACGCCACAACTGATGCTTCTAATGTTCAGCTTTTCTCTCAAGATACTTACACTCTGACGGGTATTCACATTGACATTACACATCCAACGGAGCATACTGGCTTCATTCCTTGCGAGCTTACGTATGTCCTCAGCAGTTACAGCCCATGTTTCACTGCCATGTAGCATGGTTGTTCGTACGCATGCGTCATACAGTCTGCCTTTTACTCTGAGTGAGAGTCCCTTTGTCGCCAGCAGGGGTAAGAGCTCTCTAAACTTTGCCCAGGCTATTCTTATTCTAGCAGCTACACTTTCAGCGCACCCACCCCCACTACTAACTTGGTCGCCCAGATAGCGGAAGCTATCGACTACCTCTAGTTTTTCACCCTGGAATGAGATAGAAGTTGTTTCCTGTTTGTTTGCAGTCTTTATTGCACCTGAACATCTGCCACAAACAAAAACTAACTTGCTAGTTAACCTGCCTTTGATGTTGCTGCACCTCTTATGTGTCCATAGCTTGCACCGGGTACATATATATATATATACATATATATGACAGGTTTCTTTCAGTTTCTGTCTACCAAATCCACTCACAAGACTTTGGTCGGCCCGAGGCTATAGTAAAAGGCACTTATAGTAGAAGACAGGTGCCATGCAGTGGGAATGAACCCGGAACCATGTGGTTGGTAAGCAAGCTACTTACCACACAGCCACTCCTGTGCCTATTGTCAACAAAATAAATACCAGTAATACAGGCATAGGCATGGATATGTGGTTAAGAATCTCACTTTGAAACCACATGGTTTCAGGTTCAGTTCCACAGTGCACCACCTTGGGAAGTGTCTTTTACTATAGGCCCTTGTTTCACCAATGCTTTATGAGTGAATTTGTAGACGGAAACTGTGGAAGCCCATCATGTGCATGTGTGTGTGTGTGCACATGTCATTGAATTTGTGGCTGTCCTACACCACTGCTTGACAACCAGTGTTGGTTTGTTTACATTCCTGTAAATTAGCAGTTCAGTAAAAGAGACTGATAGAATAAGTACCAGACATGAAAATAAGTACCAGACATGAAAATAAGTACCGAGGTCAATTCGTTCAACTAAACCATTCAAGATAGTGTCCTAGCATGGCCACAATCCAATGACCAAAGCAAATAAAATATAATATACTGGAGTATATTCCTAATAACCCTGCAACTTTGTGATCAAAACAAAGAGATTATTATTAAGAATTCTAGTCAATGATTAGAGCATAAAAATTCCTGGTAACTATAGTCTGCTGCTACTTTTCCACAGATAATTGTGATGGGAAGGTTATCAGTGCATTCCTGGACTGCTATACAGCTCACATGTAATAAAACCATTCCAGAGCAGTAGTTCGTCCTTACATTCTTTCTGAGCTACAATTATTTTTAGTTGAAACAGAGGAACTGAGTCCCTACTAGAGGGAAATTTCTAAGTGGCACCAAGATTCATGAAGTGCTGTCTTTCTACCAAAAATCTAAATTTTAGTTATACAATCACGCTTAAATTATGCAAATCAATTTCTCAAGATCAGTCTTTATATTTGTACAAGCAACGTGAAAGCTGTTATCAATGATATAACAGTTCCTTTCTTAACTTGAATAAAGGAAGTACTATAGAATTATCATAGTACCTTGCACCAATAATAGCATTACTTAGAATTTATTGTTAGTTCACTGCTGCCACCACCTTTATTTGGTATCAGTACGTTAACTTAGCAATTTTACAGTTCCAGTTTCAAATCTCAGTACATTTTGGGTGGTTTCACTAACAATACAGGATAACAGGCACAGCCTGTAGCTTTACAATGAAGAACAAAAAATATAACTCAACACTTTGAATGTCAACATATCTATAAGGAAATTAGATGATAGGATTGCATAAGAGAATATATAAAAAGACAATATGATATGATGTGATCATTTTCTTTCCACTTACAAGAACTTGTACAGGCATCAGCTACATGAAGCCAGCATCTATAGTTCCACAAGATGCCTTCAGCTAACTTTAACTCTGTTGCTTGCTATAAGCCAAAAATCTTTTAACATGTATTTGATCTATTCATCGTCTTTGATTCTTTTCACTGTCAGATCGTATCAGTCTACTTGCACTGTTTTGTAAAGAACACTTGATACCGTCATTGTCTAGTTCCATGCAAACAGCTCTGACATGTCAAGGCAGTACGAAGAGAGTTTATCTTTGATGCATTTCTATAGATTGTTTAAAGATATACAAATGAATAAAGCACACACACACACACACGCACACATACACCTACCCTTCACTTCATAAACTGTGGTTATTAATGAAATCAGTTACGTTTTTAACAATGATGTTCATGTTTGATTTGATGCCTTTTAATAATTAATAATACATTTCTATCTGTCTAATCTTTTAACAGTCTCTATAAACAGGAATTGAATAATAACATGTATGTATTATTATAGCAAGTTTACACACGTATTGACATAGCAAGTTTCTCACAAAAATATTTATTGGAAAAAGAATTGAAATAAATGACTTGCTATACAATATTAAACACATAATTCATTATCAGTAGCAATATTTCAACATTTATTAAAGCAGTAAACTGACATTATCGTTAGCATGCCAGGCAATGCTTAGTAACATTTTGTTCTGAGTTCAAATACTGCCAAGGTCGACTTTGCCTTTCATCTTTTCAGGGTTGATAAAATAAGTACCAGTTGAGCACTGGGGTTAAAGTAATTGACTAACCCTCTCCTCCAAGATTACTGACCTTGTACCAAAGCTTGAAACCAATATTTCACTATTTATTTTTCTATACTGGTAGTAAGTTCCACAAGCCTCAACTATAATAATACATATTGCCAAGTATCTTGATCCTTTATCACTTCATCTTATATGAAAGAACAAAGATTCTGGGGTGCTAACATTTATTACCAAGTGATTATTTTTTAACAACTATTGTAACAACTTTCCCTTTCCCTATAATGCATATAGATTTTGTTTCTTTATCCAGGATGGTCATCGATAATATTATACACTCTATATAAACATAGGTTGTGCTTCCTGCTTACATCTACCAATGTCTTTTATACTGGTTGATTTCTCAATTCCCTTATACTCAACTGCCCTTGTACATTCAACAGGCCACACTTGGCCAGTTTCTTAAAATAAAAAGGATAAAAATCCTTCCTGAGTCGGTCGGTTTCCTGGTTTCCATGATGCATATATTCTCCCTTGATTGGGATGCCGGTACATCATAGATTTACTCATTTTTGCCAGCTAAGTGAACTGGAGCAATTTGAAATGAAGTGCCTTGCTCAAGAAGACAACACATCACTCAGTCCAGGAATCGGAACCTCAATCTTGCAATCATGAACCCAACATCCTAACCACTAAGCCACATGCCAACTACTGTAGGTCTTCTGTATGCTCGACCTATATTTTATATCTTTAGACCATCACACATTATCAGTAGGAGAGCTTATATAATGTATATAATATCTGAACTTCTTTTTTATGTCTACTTAAATATTCACCACCATTCCCTCACAATAGACTGTATGGATGACATGATGCTACAAATTTCTATTGGTTATTGAAGCAGATGTTTTACAGTTCAATGCCTTTTAGACTGCTAACCATTCAAACCATGGAATTAGTGATGCTGTGTAAACCTCATGTCAGTTCTAATCAATAGTTGTCCTATGGCATGCAAGCAGGTGATTGAATGACTAAGTGCAACCCCATATATCTGTTTTTCCGGTTATACTTGCTTCTATCAAGCTGATGGCTATATTGCACACTCTGAGAAGTAGTGAGCTGTGCAAATTGATAGCCTGGATACATTATACTTTTTCCGTATTTATGGCCAGTCTATTTCTGTATACCTTTCAGCTCTGGTGATGATGGTCTCAGCTGAGTTAAACATGGCAGTAGTCAAACTGTTGATGGAACATCCATGAGATAGCAAGGTCGGACCTGCAAACATTGCAGTCAAATCTCTTTCAAATGGCACTCTGTCAGTTACAATGATAAAGGTTCCAGTTGATTTGATCAACAGAATAGCTTGCTCATAAAATTAACAAGTAAGTGGCTGAGCACTCCACAGACACACATACTCTTAACGTAGTTCTCAGAGAGATCCAACATGATACAGAATGTGACAAGGCTAGCCCTTTGAAATACAACTCATTTTTGCCAGCTGAGTGAACTGAACCAACATGAAATAAAGAGTCTTGCTCAACATACCGTCAGGAATTGAACTCATGACCTTACAATTCTGAGCCAAATACCCTAATCACTAAGCCACACACCTTCACATACATACATATATACATGCATATATACATACATTTATAGCTAGACATATCTATCTATGTATATATGCATGCACACACCTACATTTATACATACACATATACATGCATTATATATATACAGCGATTCATTTATATACATTACATACATAAACATACATATGTCTCTTTCAAATAATACTGCAGTATTAAAAATGGATAAACATATCAGATAAAATAATCTTGAATATAATGCACACACTTATTCTGTTGGTGACCAAACAGCTAAGTTACAAGGATGTAAACAAACCAACACCAGTTGTCAAATGGTGGGCAGAGGGGACAGTGACAAACACAGATACAAAGATACACATACATAAATATATATATGATGGGCTTCCACACAGTTTCCATCTACTAGATTCATTCACAAAGGCATTAGTTGGCCCAGGGCTATAATAGATGACATTTGCCCAATGTGCTATGCAGTGGGACCAGATGGTTGGGAAGCAAGCTGCTAAATCACACAACCATGTCTGCAAACTAGACAACCCTGAAGCTTTTGTGGAGTAGAGTATTATGAGCATAGATGCAATTAATTAAGTAGACTGATATAATCATATATCTTACACATTGAGATTACATATGAGGAGTGTTGTAAGATTTAATCCACGACCAGATTTGTCTCCTGTTTGTAAGAAATCAAATCTCAATTCAATTATGTCCCTCACACCTTTATGAAAGACACACAGACACACCATTAATTTCTTGTTTCCTGCTTCCTATGTCTGTGGTGCTGAACAACTATTATTTATTTATACTCGACAAAAGTATAAAGTAAACTACCAGATTAATGTAAAAATGATTACATTTTATTTTATTACAACTGAACATGAAAAAGTGGCGAGCTGGCAGAACCATTAGCATGTCAGGCAAAATGCTGAACAGCATTTCATTCATCCTTATGTTCTGAGTTCAAATTCCACCAAGGTTGACTTTGCCTTTCATCCTTTCAGGGTCAATAAATTAAGTTGAGTACCAGTCAAGTACTGGGGCCAATGTAAGCAACTTAAACCCTCCCTCAGAATTGCTGGCCTTGTGCCAAAATTTGAAATCATTATAACTGAACATTGAAACAAACATATATGCATACACACACACACACAAACACAAAAATACACACACACCTATATGGGAGCAGCCATGTATCTCCTCTATAGCAAGACACCTGTTCTTCTCACTTTGTCTCATATTTTAGCCTCTCAGCCCCTGGCACAAAGCCACCTCCCTAATTCTTATATCCGACCCCCATCACTTTGTCACAAGGGATTTTCTCTTTCCTATTTTTTACTGTCTTGCAACTTACTTAGCAATCTCACTAGTGCTGATGGCACAAAAAGAAAATGCATCCAGTACACACTCTAAGGTGATTGGCATTAGGAAGGGCATCCAATTGTAAGAAAAATGCCACAGCTAACACTGGAACTCTCAGCCCTGTGCTATGCAAGATCCTGTCTAACGATCCAAAACATGCCAGTATAAAAAAAAGGGGCATTCAATAATGATATATATATATATATATATATATATATATATATATATATATATATATATATATATATGTGTGTGTGTGTGTGTAGGTGGGAACATGCAAGTGAGTGTGTCTGCAAGTAATAATCTTGTACAGTCTTTGTCTCTTAAATTTCACTCATAAAGCATTGGTCAACCTGTGGCTACATTTGAAAAGTACTAGCCCAAGGTACCATGGTGCCACATGACAGGATCAACTCAGAACTAAATGGTTGCAAAGCAAGCATTTTCACCACAGAGCTAAGCAATCGACAAATATTTTTGATTACAAGCAGGTAAACATAAATTAAATAGTTGATGTTTGCACTGCACTTGTTTGTGAGATAAATAGATTATATATAAATCACAAACATGTGGTGTGTGTCCTTGTGCACATCTCGGACGTTTACTTCTTGGCTAATAACTGCATATCAACCTCCCTACATTAAAAGAAACTGCACACAGGCAATTTATTTGATGGACAAAGAAGACCTATTGCCCATGACAACAAGACACATACCAATAACTAACAGCTATTACACACAATAAAATTGTATAGATTACAATATGAACTCCCAACATTAACAATTCTGTATTAGGATTATATATATATATATATATATATATATATATATTAAAAAAAAAAACTGTCACAATACTAAATATATAATTGAGTACACTACATGCTATAAATACTACCATACTAGCTGAGTGGACATGATCATTCGACTTGTTCGACATCATCATCATCATCGTTTAACGTCCGCTTTCCATGCTAGCATGAGTTGGACGATTTGACTGAGGACTGGTGAACCAGATGGCTACACCAGGCTCCAATCTGATTCGGCAGAGTTTCTACAGCTGGATGCCCTTCCTAACGCCAACCACTCAGAGAGTGTAGTGGGTGCTTTTACGTGCCACCGGCATGAAGGCCAGTCAGGCGGTACTGGCAACGGCAATGCTCAAAATGGTGTATTTTACGTGCCACCTGCACAGGAGCTAGTCCGGCGGCACTGGCAACGGTCTCGCTCAAATGTCTTTACACATGCCACCGGCACAAGTGCCAGGAGGGCGACGCTGGGCACAGGTGCCATCACGATTTCGCTTTCGCTTGCCCCAACAGGTCCCCGCAAGCCGAGTCCAGTGTCATAGTAGTTTAAATCTATCTCGAATCACTTGCCCTGCCAGCCTAAAAAAAAAGAAAGAGAAGAAACTCGTTGGAGACTATGTAACTTTTATCTTTTACTTGTTTCAGCCATTGGAATGTGGTCACATTGGGGCACCACCTAGAACAGTTTTAGTCAAACAAATCAACCCCAGTGCTTATTTTCAAGTCTGGCAGTTAATCTAGTGCTCTCTTGCCGAACTGATAAGTTATGGAGACGTAAACAAACCAGCACCAGTTGTCAAGCAGATGTGGTTGTGGGGGCACATACACACACACACACACATAAAAGGTACCTGTTGCAGTGACACATGCAAGGCATCCATGCTGGTGATATGTGCAAGGCAACCGTGCCAATGGCATGTGCAAGACACCCATGCCAGTGACACACGCAAGGCACTCATGGAAGCAACACATGGAAGGCGCCTGTACCAGTGATACATAAAAGGGAACCTGTGCGGGTGACACGTAAGAGACACCCAGTACACTCTGTAAAGTGATTGGCATTAGGGAGTGTATCCTGCTGCAGAAACCAAGCCAAACAGACGTCTAGAGCCTGGTGCAGTTCTCCAGCTTACCAGCACCATTCAAACTGTCTAACCCATGCCAGCATGGAAAACAAACATTAAATGATGATAATCTTCACACACACACACACACACCTACACACACACACATAAAAGGCTTTCAAATAGTTTTAGTTTACCAAATTGAGTCACAAGGTAGTTTGGCTCAGTTGAAAACACATGCCCAAGGTGGGATTGAACCTGAAACCATGTGGTTGCAAAGCAAACTTCTTAACCACACAGCCATTCCTGAGCCTGAAACAAACAAAAAAAAAAGCTTTTTTTCTTCAGTTCAAACACTCTCATCAATTTTACTTTTTGTTTCACCAAGATTGAAAAAAATAGAAAATAAATGACAGCCATGTTGTGGAACCAATTCTAATTCTTTTACTTGTTTCAGTCTTTTGACTGTGGCCATGCTGGAGCACTGCCTTTTAGTCGAGCAAATCGACCCCAGGACTTATTCTTTGGAAGCCTAGTACTTATTCTATCAGTCTCTTTTGCCGAACCGCTAAGTTACGGGGACATAAACACACCAGTATCGGTTAATTCACTGCCTTTGTTCTATGAATAGTACTTTTGGTACTTTACTCTTAATAAAATTCTCTACAAGCAGATACCCTTCCTCTCACAAAACCCTCAGATCTTTGCAGGAAGTTTCCAAATTTCTGGCAGAGTGATTGGCATCATGGTGCTGTTTTTCTCACAGGTGTCCAACTGACCCTACTATACTGTGTAGTCGACAAAATCAAAAACAAACAATGCACATGCATGAAATTAAAAATATAATATAGCGACAATTTACCCATTGCACCTTGTACATATACTACATACATATACATATATATATACATATATATATATATATATATATATATATATATATATATATATATATATATATATATATATATATATATATACACACACACATATATATACACATATATATATACACATATATATATACACATATATATATACACATATATATATATACACATATATATATATACACATATATATATATATACACATATATATATATATACACATATATACAAATAATTACAGAGGCATCAAGCTATACAAATAATTACAGAGGCATCAAGCTGTTAGATCAGGTTATGAAAGTTACAGAGAGGGTCATAGCCCAACTAATTAGGGAGCGAATCAATTTAGATGAGATGCAGTTTGGGTTCGTGCCAGGTAAAAGCACTACTGATGCCTTATTTCTAGTGAGACAGTTGCAGGAGAAATACCTAGCTAAGGATAAACCTCTGTACCTGGCTTTCGTTGACATGGAGGAAGCCTTTGACAGGGTCCCCCGATCCCTTATCTGGTGGTCAATGAGGAAACTTGGGATAGAAGAATGGTTAGTGAGAGCTGTGCGAGCCATGTACAGAGATGCTGCCAGTAAGTTGAGGGTTGGAAATGAGTACAGCAATGAATTCCGGGTAGAGGTAGGGGTCCACCAAGGTTCCGTCCTCAGCCCCCTCTTATTTATCATAGTCTTCCAGGCAATCACAGAGGAGTTCAAGACAGGTTGCCCCTGGGAGCTCCTCTATGCTGATGACCTTGCCCTAATTGCGGAGTCACTATCAGAACTAGAGGAGAAGTTTCAGGTGTGGAAGCAAGGTCTAGAATTGAAGGGCCTTAGAGTCAACCTAGCTAAAACCAAAATCCTAATAAGTAGGAAGGTAGATAAAACACAAACCCCTTCAGGTAGATGGCCCTGCTCAGTATGTAGAAAAGGAGTAGGTAGTAACTCTATAAGATGTACCCGGTGCAAGCTATGGACACATAAGAGGTGCAGCAACATCAAAGGCAGGTTAACTAGCAAGTTAGTTTTTGTTTGTGGCAGATGTTCAGGTGCAATAAAGACTGTAAACAAACAGGAAACAACTTCTATCTCATTCCAGGGTGAAAAACTAGAGGTAGTCGATAGCTTCCGCTATCTGGGCGACCAAGTTAGTAGTGGGGGTGGGTGCGCTGAAAGTGTAGCTGCTAGAATAAGAATAGCCTGGACAAAGTTTAGAGAGCTCTTACCCCTGCTGGCGACAAAGGGACTCTCACTCAGAGTAAAAGGCAGACTGTATGACGCATGCGTACGAACAGCCATGCTACATGGCAGTGAAACATGGGCTGTAACTGCTGAGGACATACGTAAGCTCGCAAGGAATGAAGCCAGTATGCTCCGTTGGATGTGTAATGTCAATGTGAATACCCGTCAGAGTGTAAGTATCTTGAGAGAAAAGCTGAACATTAGAAGCATCAGTTGTGGCGTGCAAGAGAGACGATTGCGCTGGTATGGACATGTGGTGAGAATGGATGAGGATAGCTGCGTGAAAAAGTGCCACACCCTAACAGTTGAGGGAACCCGTGGAAGAGGTAGGCCCAGGAAGACCTGGGCTGAGGTGGTGAGGCAAGACCTTCGTACATTGGGCCTCACCGAGGCGATGACTACTGACCGAGACCTTTGGAAATGTGCTGTGCGTGAGAAGACCCGGCAAGCCAAGTAAGATCGTTGCCAGTGCCCCTGGACTGGTTCTTGTGCGGGTGGCACATGAGATGCACCATTTTGAGCGTGGCTGTTGCCAGTACCGCCTGACTGGCTCCCGTAGGATTTTCGAGCGAGATCGTTGCCAGTGCCCCTGGACTGGCTTATGCGGGTGGCACATAAAAGACACCATTTCGAGCGTGGCCGTTTTCGTGCAGGTGACACGTAAAAGCACCCACTACACTCTCTGAGTGGTTGGCGTTAGGAAGGGCATCCAGCTGTAGAAACTCTGCCAAATTAGACTGGAGCCTGGTGTTGCCATCCGGTTTCACCAGTCCTCAGTCAAATCGTCCAACCCATGCTAGCATGGAAAGCGGACGTTAAACGATGATGATGATGATATATATATACATACATATATATATACATACATATATATATACATATATATATACATATATATATATATACATATATATATATACATATATATATATACACATATATATATATACATATATATATATATACATATATATATATATACATATATATATATATACATATATATATATACATATATATATATATACATATATATATATATACATATATATATATATACATATATATATATATACATATATATATATATACATATATATATATATACATATATATATATATACATATATATATATATACATATATATATATATACATATACATATATATATATATACATATATATATATATACATATATATATATATATACATATACATATATATATATATACATATATATATATATACATATATATATATATACATATATATATATACATATATATATATACATATATATATATATACATATATATATATATATATATATATATACATATATATATATATATATATATATATACATATATATATATATACATATATATATATATACATATATATATATATATACATATATATACATATACATATATATATATATATACATATATATATATCTAAATCCACTCATGAGGCTTTGTTAGCCCAGGGCTGTAGTAAAAGATACTTGCCCAGGATGCAACACAGTGAGACCAAGCTTGAAACCACATGGGTTATGTGGTTGGGAAGCAAATCTCTTATCACACAGCCATACCTGTGCCTATACAGCCATTGTTGCACCTTCAGCATTCTGTGTTTAAATTCCGCTTGCCATAATCGGCTGCTTCATGACTGGAAATGAGGCTTGATAGACCTCTAGACATAACATCTCTGTTGCATCAATACAAGAACAAACAGATCCCATATAAAGCAAGACGAATGCTTGAAAAGAATAAATAGATAAATAAATAGTATATTTTTTTAATTTATTTTTATTTTTCTTGATATTATAAATAAATACTGTCAGAAATAACAAGATCTTTGAAATGTACACTACATAAACTTGTACGTATAGTGTTTATTACATAAGAAGCTTTGTAATCAACAACAGAGGTAAATCTTACTTTCATTCTGCTAAAGAATACTTAAATGTTTTGATGTAACGCCCACCTGTGTCACCTGAATGAAAACACAAGATGGTATATGAACACACATTTGTCTGTTAATGTATTTATTTTTTTTTTTTTGGTTTTTTCCTTTCTGAAATGTATATGACGTCAATACAGAAAGTTAACCTAATTCAAGCTTAAGTTTGTTAAGTAGCAAAAATCAGTAAATTTATTGAGCTAAACATTAAAGTAAACCATTAACAAAAAAAAGTTTCCTTTCAGCAAATCCAGTTTTTCTGTTGTTGTTGTTTTTTTTTTTTTTTTTTTTTTTAGCGTGCTTAATTTCCCAGACACAAAACTATCACTTCTGTTTTATTTCATAGCAATTATTTCTAATCTTGCCAAATAGGAGTAAACAGCAGGATTTGTTTTGGATAAATAGTACAATATAATTTCATTAAAACTGCTTCAAGTTAAAAATCTTGCCAATAAAATTTGGTTGTAAGAATAATTGTTTCTAACATTATATAATTGCTTTGAACATGTTTATTGTCAGAATAATGCCTTACTTAACATTGTAAACTTCAAGACATGACAGATTTTATTGACTTTTATCACTTGCTAATGCAGGTGTTTTTGTTAAAACAGCCCCACTGCCAGGTTCGCTTATGATTAAAGACAATCCAGTAATGACTATCCCATTTATATTTTCAGACATAACTGTAGAGTTAAGAGGGTCACTATGCAACCACATTGTTTCTTTTGGGTTCAGTTCACTGTGCAGCACTTTGGTTAAGTGTCTTCTACTATAACTTTGGGCCAACCAATGCTTTGTAAGTGAATTTTGTAGATTGAAATTGTATGGATGCCCACATGTGTATGTGTGTGTGTGTGTGCATTTGTCTCCCACTGCTTGATGACTGGTGTCAGTTTGTTTACATCCCTGTATCTTAACAGACAAAAGCATCCAATAAAATAAGTACTAGACTTAAAAGTAAGTACCAGGGTTGATTTGCTTAACTAAACCCTTCAACCCATTACCTCCCATAATTCTATTAACTGAAATTTTTTTATGAAACTTTGATTTCTAGTATAAAATAGCCTTAGAAACACGCTGAAATGATCAAAATAACATTTCAAAATAACATTTTAAATAGAAATAAGCGAGATATTGGGTGAAAAATTAGCAAACCTCATTTGAATATCAGAGAAATATACCTAGTAGATATAGCAAAAAGGTTAGATATGTGTAAATATTGACAGATAATTACGAAATTTGTAATTTTTAAGTGATCTCATATGAGATCACTGGTTGGTAATGGGTTAAAGTGGTGCTCCAGTCCAATGACTGAGACAAATAAAAAAATAAAAAGGTAAGACAATTTTCATAGAATTTATCGTAAATATTTTCAATATTCATTCTACTGCATAATGAGCACATTTGTTTAAAATATGTGCGAGCAACCCACTCCAAATAATGATGTTTTGAAACAATTTTTTCTTTCAATTTACAAGCATATTACAGGTATTTTCATTATGCCTGAATCCTCTAACCAGAGGAGGGGAAACCCCCTGCGAGTCCATTTTATTATGCCTGCAGGCTGATATATTCATATGTACAAAATATAGTAAATTTTTCAATCAAAATTTATACAATATTAGTATATCTATTTGTGACATAGGTCGCATTTCCACTACGACTTAAAATGGCCAGAAATCGTCCAGTAATTGCCATTTGGGTAGAAATTTTGTTTTCACTACAAAACATATATTGCTAGACCCAACTACACTTTAGCTGAAAAAAATAGAATACTTCATAAGTAATATAATCATCCTAAATTTAGTGGCAGCGTTAATTTAACATGTTTAACTTATCTTTATTGGTGTATATCAAATTAGACATAGATATATACAAGATTTACACAGATATAAGAGTTAAAACCTGTGTCCGCCCGCAGACCTTTTTCGTCGGAAATTATTGCCCACTGCTCTAAAAAGCTTCCCCATTGTATTGCAGTTATCATCTGTAAATATAATACCTTTCTCAGAAAGTTCATTTTCTTCCAGAAGTTTCAGTACATAATTATAGGTGCAGGCATGGCTGTATGTTAAAAAGTTTGCCTCCCATACACATGGCTCCAGGTTCAGTCTCACTGTTGGCACCTTGGGCAAGTGTCTTCTGTTATAGACCCAGGCTGACCAAAACCTTTTGAGTGGATGTGGTAGACAGAAACTGAAAGAAGCCTATCATTCGTTCATTTGTGCATGCATGCATGCATGTATGTATGTATCTGTGTGCTTGTGTTTGTCCCCTTGCCACTGCTTGACAGTGTCCCCATAACTCAGCAGTTTAGCAAAAGGGACTGATAGAATAAGTACCAGGCTTTAAAAAAATATAATTACTGGGGTTAATTCATTCAAAATTTGTTCAACTAAAGCCCTTCAAGGTGGTATTTCAGCATGGCCACAGTCCAATGAATGAAAAATAAAAAAAATAATCAGCAATAATAGCTGTTTGCTCATCAGGTGTTTCTTCACTTTAATTAGTTTCGACTAGAAACCATAATTCTTCTGGTCAAATTACAAGAAATCCCTTTATTCAATTGTAATTATTTCTCTCTGCAGCAGTTCTACCATAGATGTCCCATTTTTAAAAAAAAGCATTAATAGAATGTGGCGCAAGTAGAGAATTAACAATTACTTCTATTTAAGTTCAAGCACTGGAAAATTTCTTTGCTACTTCAGAATCAGAGAAAGAGTTCATTTAACCAAGATAAACGGTTCATGGATGTTAAGGTATAGTGATGTTTAACAATGAATTGCACATCTTCTGTAGCAATGACAGTTTCTCACATTTTACTACCTGGAGGGGACAAAAACATGTAACAGGTTATGTTAAGGCTCCAGTTTTTATTTGCATGTAGGTTCAGTATATAAGACTATAGTAGTAGTCAGCAGTTTAGTGGTACAATTAAAAATGAAGCTTGCACACCTTTAGATGTGTGTCTGTTAGGAAAAACTGCTTGCTAGAAAGCAAAAGATGTACAGCATGAAGAATCAAAAAAATACTGGCCAATGATGTTCATCTGAAGGTTCCTATTTATACCTATGGGAAAAGCTGAACAAAAAAGGTATATGCCTTATCCATGATAACCTTTAAATGATCAAAAAATTCTGACTGAAACAACAGAAAGTATATGTCTTATCTATGACACCTCCAAATAACCCTGGAATTCTAATTCATACAAAGGAACCAAGATAAGTTTGACAAGTGACCTCATAAATTTCCCTAGTACTAATGCCGAATACAAAGGAAAGGATCTGGTAGGAAAATCTAGGCTAAGATTTTGATTCCTGGTTAAGAATCCAAAAACCGATTTCTTACACATGTGTTTGTTTCGTTGATTTGGCTTTTCTTTGAAATGGTTTCTTGTGTTTCCAAGTTCACATACATGTGAAAATCATTAATGTTTTTATTAAGCACAGAAATGAATATTCATAGTTTGCACATCAAACACTGCATATCCCATTCACCATTGTCTTCTTTAAAATATGGGAGTGTAATTTTTACTGTTCTAAAGTGATTTTACATTTGTTTAAGGTGGGGCTGAGATGCTGGCATGGCAGTGTGGGAAAGTTCACATCCCAACCACATGGTTTTGGGTTCAATTTCACTGTGTGGCACCTTGGGCAAATGTCTTCTACAAGAGCCCTGAGCCAACCAATGCTTTGTGAGAGAATTTGGTAAACAGAAACTAAATGTGTGTGTGTGTGTGTGTGTGTGTATGTGTGTGTGTGTGTGTGTGTGTGTGTCAGTATTTGTCCTTCCACTACCACTTAACAAATGGTGTTGGCTTGTTTACATCTCTGTAATCTAGCAGTTCAATTGAAGAGGCTGATAGAATAAGTACCAGGCATTAAAAAAAAACTAAGTACTGGGGTTGATTTGTTTGGCTAAACCTTTCATGGCAATACTCCAGTACAATCACAGTCCAATGACTGAAACAAATAAAATTTAAAAATCTCTAAAGACAATAGTTTGAAAAATTAAATGTTACCAAAAGATGTAATTTATTGCTTTATGCAAAAAGGATACTGTACAACTGGCCAATATGTTGTTGATGTACTTCCATGGTTCCCAACCGTTTTTTGCCTATTGACCCCTTTGATTCCTATTTTACTCAGGTACAAATGAATAACTCTGTGATGGACTGGTGTCATGCTCAGGGAGAATATTGTGATCTTGGTCATTTGTATGCCATGGTAACCTGGTAACTGACCCCATGAGCCCTAGGACTCAAGACAGTAATGTTTAGGGAATGATGATGATAATGATGACTTTAGATACTTTCTACCATACCTTGGAGTCAACCACTACCTTGTGAAAGTAATTTGGTAGATGTAAACTGTACAAAGGCCCATCATATATATATATATATATATATATAGGAAGGGCATCCAGCTGTAGAAACTCTGCCAAATTAGATTGGAGCCTGGTGTAGCCATCCGGTTTCACCAGCCCTCAGTCAAATCGTCCAACCCATGCTAGCATGGAAAGTGGATGTTAAACGATGATGATGATGATGATGATGATAATGATATATATATATATATATATATATATATATATATATATATATTGCCAAAAGTACAGGTGACAACCTGACAACCTCAGCTATACCTTGGTCTTTTTAGGCCTGCCTCAACAAAACAGAGCTTTCTCTGTACTTGCCAAAATTAGTGATAAAAGAATTACTATATTTTTATATAACAACTTACATGAGATCATTCATTATTCTTGAGACCAGCACATACACATTTTGTAAATCAATATAACGATTCTCTTATAACTAAACTGGCATGTATGAAGAAGGATGTTTTGCCAAGAAGGTTTAATAAGACCAAAACATGCCTAGAATTGTCTGTTGTACTTGCCAGAATTACATTAAATAAAAATTAGTCATTAAGCAAATTTTTTTCTTTTCTTGTGCCATAAGTGTGATGGCCTTAATTTGACTCTTGTTAACTTTGCCATTTGCAATTACAAAGTAATATTCTGAAATAATGAATGACCAAATTTACTAAAGCTTATATTTCCTTAAGGCATAATTTAATGTAATCATTGAATGGGCTGCAATAGAATTATGTTGTTAGTAATTACATAAAAATCTTTTATTCTGCATTAGCATTTAGAAAGGGAAGAAATAAAAAAGAAAATTCTACTTGAATTACTTAAAAGATAATTAGGAGATGATAAGATAGATATCTATTTCTGCCAAATTTTCCTGACAGTGTACATTAGGAAACTTGCCAAACACTGCTATTTGTTGTAATTTTCAGGCGGTTGCATTCAAACTATTTTAGCAATTGGTGCTAAAGAAAAATCAAAATGCTTTACAACATTTGAGTTTTTGAGAAACAAAACCTCAAAAGAGAGGAGACACGCTAACCAAAACTGTAGCTGATGTAAACCTAAAGCAATCATCTTCATTTAACTTCCATGCTTTCCATGCTGGCATGGGTTGGAAAGTTCTACAGGAGATAGCAAGCCAGAGAGCTACACTAGGCTCCAATTGTCTGCTTTGGCATGGTTTCTATGGTTGGATGCCCTTCCTAATGCCAATAAAACAAAAAGCATTTTTTGAGCAGACATAAAAGTGCAGACATGGCTGAGTGTTTAAGGAGTTCGCTTCCCAACGATATGGTTTTGGGTTCAGTCCCACAGCACTGCACCTTGGGCAAGTGTCTTCTGTTATAGTCCTGGGCCTACTAAAGCCTTGTGAGTGGATTTGGCAGATGGAAAATGAATGAAGCCAATCGGGTGTGTATGTGTGTGTGTATACATACATGTGAGGGTCTATGTTTACATTTGCACTTCAACAAAATTGCCACACACAAGCAGTGAGATTGTCATTTCTTTACTCAACAAATCCTCTGCTGATTTTGTGCCTTGAAAGACATGCAAAATAAAGGACCCTTACTTAGTGTTTTCAAGTAAGTGTTAGCAACATCTGGCCATAAAACAATACCTCAATATTATATTCATGTAACCCATGCTAGCAGAGAAAAATGGATGTAAAAACATATAAACACAAGTTGTAAAAATCATTTCAAATTTTGACACAAGGCCAGCAATTTTAAAGAATGGAGTGAGATAGTCAATCACATTGATCCCATTTACATCAATCCCAGGATGAAAGACTAGGTCTCAGTGGAATTTGAATTAAAAACATAACGAGTTAGAAAAAATGTCACTTAGCATTTTGTCCGATGTTCTGATTATTCTGTCAGTTTGCCACCTTATTAATTAAAAGTTGTAAAAATACTGACTTCAGATTTTGGCACAAGGCCAGCAATTTTGGGAGAGAAGATAAATCGATTACACTGGCCCCAGTGTTCAACTGGTACTTATTTCACTGACCCCTGAAAGATGAATGACAAAGCCACATCAAGCCCAAATATTCTACCTGTTTTATGTTCAAACTGACTAGATTCAGCCTCTCACACCTACCCCACAAATGTTATTCTAAAAATAAGCAATCAAATCATTGAAATCTTGAAGCTACCAGATAATGCATGATTAATTCAAAAACAGTGTGAATAAATAAGAATTACATTTGACAGAGTAATCTAAATGCTAAGGGGTTAATCCTTTTGATATCAACTTGCCCAACACTGGTCTTAACTTAATGACATAAACTCTATTTAAATTAAAACCTTCCTTGAAATTCCATGTCCCTCCACCAGCTAGCTTATTAACGCCAATTATTTTCAAAATTAACTGAAATAGAAGGAGTGTATTTCAACAGAAATATCATAACAGAAGTGTTAAGAGATAATTTCTCTGACCTTGGAAAGTATATTAGAATAAAATATATGCAAAAATAAGAACCCTTAAAATATAGCCCCCCCTCAATATAGTCAATAATATCTATCAGGAGGGCGGCAAGCTGTCAGAATCGTTAACATGCCAGGTGAAATGCTTATAGGTATTTCACCTGCCATTACATTCTGAGTTCAAATTCCACTGAGGTCAACTTTGTCTTTCATCCTTTCGGGGTCGATTAAATAAGTACCAGTTACACACTGGGGTCAATGTAATTGACTTAATCCTTTTGTCTGTCCTTGTTTGTCCCCTCTATGTTTAGCTCCCTGTGGGCAATAAAGAAATAAATAATATCTATCAGGTTAAAGCCATTGTGCAAACATACAACGATTCTAGATGACCAATCTACTTAACATCTTAACCTTTGAGCTAAGAAGATAAGTGGTTGTCAGTCTATCTTTCATATATTGCATGTTTACCAAGATTTGAATAATGAGTGTGTTCTACTATGAACATAACAGCAGGAGCTAGTTGCTGTTTAATCTCAAATCAGCATTGATCCAGCAGACTTATGTCTTCTAGCCATGACCATCCTGCAATTTTATCAGTTTTGTATCTAGGAATATCTAATATGTTGTTCCTTTTTCTTTAAGACAATAGAGTGTGATTTGAGTATAGATTTATGTGAGAAATTTGGCTGCTATTTCCTGCAGATCAAAAGACCTTACAGAGACTTATCATTTCATGTTTGAACTGAGTCTTAAATGGCTAAACACAAATACTTCTTTCTTTAAATAGCACTCAAAATTATTACAATGCTATCCCATAATTACATTACTCTGTCACTCATTCTTGACATCCATCACTCACTCTCTTTCTCTCTCTCTCTCTCTCTCTCCCACTTGCTGACCATACCATTTCTATTGGATCTCCTCACCAACAATCATCATATCGTCATGTAAATGTCTATCACACATTCACTCTTACTCTTATTTTCCTCACTATCACCCTCCCACTCTTATCACACCTTTTCCATAATGCTCTCCTCTAATCACCTTGCTTTGGTCCTCTTACATCACTGGCTCCTACCTGTTGGAGATGAAGCAACCTTACATGCTGTTGAATAAATGAACAGAGATTATATAGGATAAGAAGATTCATTAATCTTGCCAAAGCAAGACAACCTTTATGGTGTTAAGGTTAGTGTCACTATACTCTCAGTATACTTAGCGGTTGGTGAATGAAAAGAAACAATGTATGACAGAGAGGTTACTTTTAGTCTTGCCGGAGTTAAGACAACCTCTCTAGTGCTAGTGCCATAAATAAGCACTCAGTCAACCCTTTAAGGTTGTTGATGTATCAAGATAAAACATGATATCATCTCTAGTACTGTTGATGATCAAGCATGGAATGTAGTAGTAGTGTTGGTGGTCCACTTCAGGACATATTTTGAAAATACAATATAACCAAGAAAATAAAATCGATTGACAATAGGAAAGTTATGCATCTACAAAAAAAAACAAAAACACAAGCTGACAATGGAACCTACAAGACATGGCTCCTAATCCAACTAGGAGGGCAGTAACTCTGAATAAGGATTAAGTTCATAACTTATCCAATCCATGCCAGCATGGAAAAGCAGATATAAAAATGATGATGATCATAATCAAGATGAATGTATTCTGAGTACAGTTGCTTTGATGTGTTTATTGTCAATTTAATAAATGATTCAATGAAATAAGAGTCAAATAATTTTATGCATTAAAAACAACGCTTTGACAATTTATTTTTCAATCCAAAGTCAATCTTTACAGAACAGACATGTACTCAGAGTTACCCCAGCCATAACCATCTTATCTGGGGTCTTTTGTTTGTTCATTTTATTCTATTTTCTTCTTTTTTTTTTCTTCAGGCAGTAGAATACATTACCCAATGTATCCTTTTTCTAACACAAAAGATTGTGGTTTGTGGGAGATTAGTCTGCTAACTTAAGCTAATTGTGTGAAGGCACATGGCTTAGTGGTTTGGGTATCTGGCTCAGGATCATAAGGTCATGAGTTCAATTCCCAATGGTGTGTTGTGTCCTTGAGCAAGACACTTTATTTCACATTATTCCAGTCCACTCGGCTAGCAAAAATGAGTAGTACCTGTATTTCAAGCCTTGTCACACTCTGTGTCGTGCTGAATCTCCCCGAGAACTGTGTTATGGGTACATGTGTCTGTGGAATACTCAGCCACTTGCATGTTAATATCCTGAGCAGGCTGTCCCATTGATCAGGTCAAATGGAACACCCATTGTTGTAATCAAAAGAGTGCCAGCTAGTTATCTTTAGCAAATTAAGCAACCATTTACAGAGATCCTAACTGAATTTCCTTATGACTTGGTTTAACAAAAAGAATGTTTTTTCACATATTTCGATCCTGTGATTGTTTATTTCACCTATATGTCTTTATTAGGTAGAGGAATTATTAATACATCTGTCTTGGCATTAGGAAGCAATATCCAGCTGTAGAAACCAAGCCAAAACAAACTATGGAACCCGGGGTGGCCCCTGGCATTGCTAGTTCCTGTCAAACCATCCAACTCACGCCATCATGGAAAACAGACATTAAATGTTGTTGATAATGATGACGATATCCTCATTTACTACAGGCATTTGTTGGAAAAAGAAAAACAGTGTTAAACAAATCAGTGATAAATGAATAATAGAACATATGTAAAAAATAGGTTTCATTCCAAGACCCCATGTTGTCCTGAGCATTATGGATGGTCGCTGGGGCCTGCTTTTGCAGTCAAAGCAGAATCGTTGACTGATTGCCAACCCATGTTGGCACAGATGAATTCATGATAAGCTTAACATGGTTCACAATGAGTGTATTGCGTTATCCCAGATCAGTGAATGAATGAATAAATAATAAATCAGAATAGATGTACTGATAGACTAAAAATGTTTAAACAACAAACTTCACTTTCTCTGTTTAGTAAAATCACCAAGTTTTGAGCATTTTCTTCATTATCCAGTGCAATATTTGTACACATTCAGAAAGGATCGGAGCTTTTGAATTTTACTCATGCATAATCCTAATGCTGCTAACCTCTAGTCCATGGCTCAAGACTGTGGAACATAAATAAACATGATAAACTAGATATTAGGTATATGAACTGTTTAAAACAGTCTTTTACAGAAATATGAAAAGGTGAGCTTAAATTTACTTTTGATTTGGTTATTTCCTCTCACGTCTATCTTACTTGTTCTACTTCTAACACATTAATCTTCACTGCATGATGTATTTTCACATTTCACAGTCCAATTTTTCAAACAATAAATTCAATGATAAATCACTAAATTAAATTTACTGACTCCCTCGCATTTAGCCTTGCAAATCTAATAAACCAAATAATTCTCTCTGATTGCTGCATCATCATCATATCACCACCACCACCACCATCATCGACAACAACTGAGCAAATGTTTCACTAGTATATAGTACTCTCACCATTACTTACATGTGTGTGTGTGTGTGTGTATCTTGCTTATACTGCATACAGCCAGCTTTTGATACAAACAGCAATTTAATTCTTTAAAGGTGCCTTTATGTAGTTGTCAAAAAGCAGTTGGAACATCTTTGGTCTTATAGAACATCTTTGACCAGTCAAGAGTAACCTAGGGTTAAACAATAAGTTGCAGTTCCTTGAAAATTTTTTTTCAACCAACTTAACCGTTTAGCATTCAGTTTACTTAAGATTAATATACTTATCTATCCACATTCATCATCATCATCATCATCATCATCATTGCTTAACATCTGCCTTCCAGGCTGGCATGGGTTGGACGGTTTGACAGGAGCCAGCCAGGTAGAAGACTACACCAGGCTACTGTGTCTGTTTTGGCATGGTTTTTATGGTTGGATGCCCTTCCTAATACCAACCACTAAGCAGAGTGGACTGAGTGCTTTTTACATGGCACCAGCATAGGTGAGGACATGGTTTTTACAGCTAGATGTCCTTCCAAATGCCAACTACTTTACAATGTGGACTGGATGCTTTTTATGTGGCACCAGTATTGTATTGAATCAATCATGCATTATCTCGTAGCTTCGAGATCTCAATGATATGAATGTTTAGTCATAGAATGACACCGTAGGGGCATGTGTGAAAGGATCTGGATGGGTTAAACATAAAACAGGTAGGATTTTTTTTTTTTTTATGACCAGGTACCAACCTAGGCTGCAACAACAAAGTCCATCTGCCACACTTTTCAGTCCTACATCACTCCCAGAGATTCTGAATACATTCCAGGCCAGTGTCCAGTGTCTGTAATCAAGCTGTTGATGTAAGTGGGTTCTAACAAGACTAATGTGGATGCTTCCAGCTCAGAGTGGCGCATGAAGTGACCAGATGATATAGCACTCATGTCTGATGAAATAGATCAAGCACAACAGGTGCCAGAATTGGACAGCACACAAATGTTAAGAACAGACAGGGTATTTGAGCTGAATTTGGTCAGTTTAAATGCTAAAGGGTTAAACTTTTAGATTCTAATCAATATACAATCACTAGCTCAATCCGTCGCTAATTACATTATCTATTACAACCAGTGATAAGAACAAGTAAACATGTTTATATAGTTATAAATGTAATACAATGTGTGTGTGTGTGTGTGTGTGTGTGTGTGTGTGTGTGGACTGATTACTCATTACATTAGAAAATTACAATAAGGACCAAAAGTACTGAACACGTGCCTTATCAATAAAAACAAACACACAAACAAACTAAGTAACTCATATTAGCTAATTGAACCTGATTACTGTTGCTGATCTAATATATGTTCAAACTCTTAAAGCTTGCAATTGTACTTTTATTTATTTATTTATTTATTTATTTAATTCCTCTCTAATCAGATGATTCCTTTTCTTCAATTCACTCAAGCAGATTATTAGAATTAAGTCATCCAGTGAGCATAATGAGGGAGGCCACATCAGCCAAAGTTATTCAATCAATACTGAACTGATTAAATGAACATAGGAATGTGAAGTAACATTAATAAGATTTTTCCTTTTTAAATCTTTTTTCCAATTGTTTCAGACACTTTGAAAAAATAAATATATTTTTTGGAAGTTTTTTTTCTCTCTCTCTAGTCATAATTATTTTAAAATATCCATTTAATATTTTTTAAAGACTACTACGTTATCCAATGTGTAATTTTTTGAAGATAGTAGTGTGTGATTAGGAAGAGACTTAGCTGTTATTTTTGGCAGGCTAAGTGACCATGTGGAAGCTATTTTATTCATTCTAAACACATCTATTCTGTGTTTGAAGTATACACTCTGGGCCATTTCCATTTCACATTTTCCACACTTATTTGTAAAACCCTGTATATTGTTGTCCTTTCAAAATATGATGTTTACTTCTTAAAAGTGATCAAATTCTTGTTTGCATAAAGCCTTCAACAGCTGTCTGACATAATTGATAAGCCACTGTGTTTCTCTAACATTCAGAGGAAATAAGAACATGCCAAACACAAAAGAGAGTAATCTATAGTCCGTTTTCTTACTCAATGCTGAGCATAAATTAAAAGTGACAATATAAACACAATGAAAGATCCAATGTCATTTAAATATATACATATGTAAGCACAGGCATGGCTATGTGGTAAGAAGCTTGCTTCCCAACCACATGGTTCCAGGTTCAGTCCCACAGCATGCCACCTTGGGCAAGTGTCTTCTACTATATCCTCGATCAAAGCCTTGTGAGTGGATTTGGTACACAGAAACTGAAAGAAGCCCATCATGTATATATATATATATATATATATATATATATATATATATATATATTTGTGTGTGTCTGTGTTTGCCCCCCCTCCCTCCATCGCTTGACAACTGATGTTGGTGTGTTTACATCCCTGTAACTTAGCAGTTCGGCAAAAATAGATAGAGAGAATATGTACTAGGCTTACAAAGAATAAGTCCTGAGATCGATTTGTTCGACTAAAGGCGGTGCACCAGCATAGCCACAGTCAAATAACTGAAACAAGTTAAAAAATATATATAAATATATTATATTTATTATTCTTAAATAAGAATGATGTTGATAGCGACTTCAAAGTTTTGGACAGCTACAAAACTATAGTATAACCAATCAGATTAATGTAAAATAGTTTTTGCTATAGGTGAACATAAAAACAAATATTTATATATATATAGGCACAGGAGTGGCTGTATGGTAAGTATAGGTGCAGGAGTGGCTGTGTGGTAAGTAGCTTGCTTACCAACCACATGGTTCCAGGTTCAGTCCCACTGTGTGGTACCTTGGGCAAGTGTCTTCTGCTATAGCCTCGGGCCAACCAAAACCTTGTGATTGGATTTGGTAGACGGAAACTGAAAGAAGCCCATCGTATATACATGTGTGTGTGTGTGTGTATGTTTCTGTGACTGTGTTTGTCTCCTCGTAACTTAGTGGTTTGGCAAAATAGACCAATAGAAATAAGTACTCGGCTTACAAAAAATATGTCCTGGGGTCAATTTGCTCGACTAAAGGCAGTGCTCCAGCATGGCCGCAGTCAGAGGACTGAAACCAGTAAAATACATATACATATATATATACACATACATATACATACATACATACACATATATACATACATACATATATACATATACATATATATACATATATATATACACATATAAACACACATATATACATATGTATATATATACACATATATGTATGTATATTCTTTTTCTTTTCTTTCATTCTTTTACTTGTTTCAGTAATTTGACTGTGGCCATGATGGAGCACTGCCTTTTAGTCGAACAAATCAACCCCAGGACTTATTCTTTGTAAGCCTAGTACTTATTCTATTGGTCTCTTTTGCTTAACTACTAAGTTACAGGGACGTAAATACACCAACATCAGTTGTCAAACCATGGTGGGGGGACAAACACACACACACACACACACACATACAACAGGCTTCTTTCAGTTTCCATTTACCATATCAACTCACAAAGCTTTGGTAGCCTGAGACTATAGTAGAAGACACTTGCCCAAGGTGCCATGCAGTGGGACTGAATCCGAAACCAAGTGGTTGGAAAGCAAACTACTTACCACACAGCCACTTATATATATGTGCATACATGTATATCATCAGTAAATCATAAATCTGAAAGAGAAGCACAAACTAAGTTTATATATATATATATCAAGTAGGAGAGGTATCAGTAATCCTGGCAATTAACTCAGTAGCACTCTGATGCGTATTTAGCTAACAGGGTACTGAGGAAGAATACTGGTGTTCATCATTATCTAAAAACCAGTCAACAGAACAAGCAACACAATATTAACTAGTTAAATGCTATTAAGCACTGCATAAATTCAGTGCATATAGCAACAAACGTTGCACATATAAAGCTGTGTAAAATGCAATGGAAGACTATGGAAGGAGTTGAAATTTTGTTCAAATTATGTTGTTCAAATTGAACAGCATCTCCATGCTATTCATATTCTTACACACTCACACTTTCAACACAAGTGCTGGAAGCCTCCTGCAGTTTATCTGTAGTCTATTTGTTCAATATACTCATGATGGTAAAATCAAGAACATTGAGTATCCTGAGGTGCCAACATGACAATGTTCAGAATTCTCAAGGTTATAATGATGAGAACATAACTAATATCATATAAAGCTAGGGCTCACCACAACTTTTAATATCATTTCCTTGTCACAGCATATATTGCAATTCCAATATTTGGATGCATGTATTTCCTATGGGCATGCTGGTTTCCATACATTATAAAAATGATGTTATTTCCAAGTGTGGTTTAGCTTCTGATACTTAGGGGTCCTACTCATTTTACAAAATATTTTAAAGAATTGAAGTATTTCAAAAATAAAAAATAATATATTATGGTTAAAAATATTTTTGAATGAAATAAAACTGTATTCACATTTACATAATTCCCATATTCATATTCAATGTTTGAATTAGATATATGTCATTTACACAACTTTAAAAAAATATACAAGGTGCATTCCAGAAGTTTTGAGAAATTTTTAGGAGAGGCAGTTATAACTGTCCTAGATTATTGTAATTTTAGTGTTCTGTTGGCACTCTGTCGCTTACGACGTTGAGGGTTCCAGTTGATCCGATCAACGGAACAGCCTGCTCGTGAAATTAACATGCAAGTAGCTGAGCACTCCACAGACACGTGTACCCTTAACGTAGTTCTCGAGGATATTCAGCGTGACACAGTGTGACAAGGCTGACCCTTTGAATTACAGGCACAACAGAAACAGGAAGTAAGAGTGAGAGAAAGTTGTGGTGGAAGAGTACAGCAGGGTTCGCCACCATACCCTGCCGGTGCCTCGTGGAGCTTTAGGTGTTTTCGCTCAATAAACACTCACAACGCCCGGTCTGGGAATTGAAACCGCGATCCTATGACCACCAGTCCGCTGCCCTAACCACTGGGCCATTGCGCCTCCACTTGTGATTTTAGTATATCATTACTATACATCTAATAAGCTGACCTGCCATCTATTGTTATTACAAATTGAAGGAGATGGCTGTAACAGTGCTTTAACCACACCCTACCAAACACTGCTTGTCATAGCTGACTAGTTTGCAGAATGCAGTTGAGACATGAAGACTATTTGGAAGCTGGCTATGCAATAAAGTTTGGTTTCAAAATGGGGGGAAAATGCTTCAGAAACTTATGAAATGTTACAGACTGCTTATGGATTAACTTGTATGAGCTAAGCATCCGTTTTTTTTTTTTGCTGGCACAAGAGGCCAGGCAAAGCCAGTCCACCAGGAAGCTTCTGATGATCCCCTTTTCAACAGAAAAGGCATCATCTTATCCACTGGATCCCCTCTGGCCAGATGGTCAATAAAGAATATTTTGTATAGGTTTTTAGGGAGTTTAGGAAGAGATTTCATTGCAAAAGGCCAGAGCACTTGTACCAGGACAATGCACCAGTCCACATTTCCATCCTGGTAACCAACCACTTGACAGAGAGGAGCAACAAAACTGTCCCTCACTCTCCCTACAGTCCAGACCTTGCTCCCTGTGACTTTTGGTTGTTCCCCAAGCTGAAGAAGAAAATGAAGGAGACTGTGACAAGGGTCCTGGATACCTTCACTTTGAGGACTTCCATGGGGGCCATTACAAAGTGGCTGAAGCACTACAAGTGCATTGAAGCCTGAGGATCCTATTTTGAAATAGATTAGTGTCTTATACTTCTTTGAAATTAATAAATGTCTCTCCTGAAAAAGTCTCAAAACTTCTATAATGCACCTTGTTCTATTAATATTGAGTGCCTATCTGTGTGGAGGCGCAATGGCCCAGTGGTTAGGGCAGCGGACTCGCAGTCGTAGGATCGCGGTTTCGATTTCCAGACCGGGCGTTGTGAGCGTTTATTGGGCGAAAACACCTAAAAGCTCCACGAGGCTCCGGTAGGGATGGTGGCGAACCCTGCTGTACTCTTTCACCACAACTTTCTCTCATTCTTTCTTCCTGTTTTTGTTGTACCTGTATTTCAAAGGGTCAGCCTTGTCACGCTGTGTCACGCTGAACCTCCTCAAGAACTACGTTAAGGGTACACGTGTCTGTGGAGTGCTCAACCACTTGCACGTTAATTTCACGAGCAGGCTGTTCCATTGATCGGATCAACTGGAACCCTCGTCGTCGTAACCGATTGAGTGCCAACCACACCTATCTGTAGCATGCATGCAGACACATACACACAGATTAACATTATCATCATCAGCTTGTGTTTGTTTTCCATGCTGGTACAGATTGGACACAATTGTTGAACTCAGTTTCTACAATACAAAATTCTAAAGACTTTGGTAATTACATCAAGGGTTGATTGCATATACTTTGATTTTACTTAAGCTTTTAACAAGATCAACCATGAAAACTTGTCACAAGCTTTGGCATAATAGGAATGTCAAGCTCTCAAATTTCTGATACCAGTAAAACTGATGTCAAATTCTGACATGCCAACAGAACTCTATTTAAAAAGTCTATAGAATAATAAGTAGCACAAAACACCATTCTGGGTCCTGCTTTGTTCATCATAATGTCAGTCACAAAATCATAGCCATCCATACCTAACAGTTATGTAGATCATACTAAAGTGATAGTTGAGATCAAAATAAACAATAATATATGTTCCCCAACAAGACCTAGTCACTATATACCACACAACAAAAACAATAGCACGTTGTTCAATACCACATAATTCCATGTCTTCCTTCACAATGGAAAGAGGATCTTAATGAAATGTTCTACTTTGCCTCAAACAGGGAAGCATTTCAAATACTCTAAGCATGTCTGTGACCTGAGACAGCTTTGAATTCAGAAGCATGTTCCTCGAAACCTTTTCACAAACTGATGGCAATCTGTCCAGATGTCAGTGGCTAGGTACCGAGGACATTTACTATGAGAGACTCTAATGTAATAGTGATGCTCTAGAAATCCCATGTTTTGAACAAGATAGAGACAAGAAAGACTACTACTAACAGCTATGATCTCTTAGCATTCTGAGTCTTTCCAACCAACTGAAGAGATAACAAAAACAAAGCTGGAGATCTTGGCAGTGAATGCTTTGATGCATTTGGAACACTGGGAAGAACTACCGTAAATCCTCAAGTATAGTCCGCCCTTGAGTATAATACGCAGGGGATTTTTAGGGGGCTGTACCTCTGAAAAACCTAAACATTGTGTATAATACGCACCGCTTCTCTAACTTGAGTCAAGGAGGTCTATATAACGTCTTTGGTTTGTAAACGTATATACGGTAACGTCCTTTATTATTATTGTATTTATAACATAATGCAAACATGTAGCTTTTTTGTGTACTTTGTTTGCAGAAAATAAAGAAATAACAGTAATAACGTCAGTGAAAAATAAATATTAAGTAAATTGCCTTCACATATATCACTTAGAAAATGTTTTTCATTTTTAACCTCATATATAGTAAGCACTAGAAGTTTTGACCTTTAAATTTTGGGAAAAAAGTGCGGATTATACTCGAGGATTTACGGTATATGCCATACAACACGTGAGGAAGATTTTCATAAATTTTGTTGAAAACTTTGACATACAAAAGAGAAAAAGCAAGAGGAATGGGAATGCCTCCCCAGATCCCAACACACGCTCCCTCAAACTCTCACAGCAGGAACCTATATGACAACAGTTTGGCATTTAAATATCATTGGTAGTGCATCTCCCAAAAGATAACAAAATGTGGTCAAAGTCATTGTTTCCTCTGAGACTTTTAAACAGTATCAAGTTGCATTTCACTAAAACATACTAAACCAGAAAAGCTACTATGACCTAGAATAACCTCCACTGTTTTGCTGATGCATTAACTAGAGATGCCATGTACACCGAATAACCAAACAAGAATACTGGAAACTTGGATATATGCGAAAAAAATCCATAAAAGAAAGAATATTTGACTCTTGAGGCAGTGCTTCTAAATTACTCTAGCACAATGGCTAAAATCAAGCTAAAATTTTTTTAGCAGAAAATCTAATTATTTTGTGATGCAGCTGAGATTGAACTGGTTTCCTCAGTTTGGTAACAACTAAGGTGGTAGGGAGCAATGACAAAGAGGGGTCCACTCCATGTGACACTTTTATGGGGACTGGGGCACTGTTAGCTCTACTGTATAAAGCGTATATAGGATGTATTGGTGCAGGGAGGGCAGTAAACACAAGGGCTACCCTGAGCAGCCCACACTCTAGCAACACTACTGGATAACAGAACACAAACAATTATATCTAAGATGCTGTTTTCATTACTAACAACAATAATAATCTTCCTATCAACCACACCTTACAATTGATGTCATATTCTCTATTCCTAATGACAAGTGAGCAAAATAAATAAATAAATAAATGAAATATAAAAAAAAACACCAGTGAGAAAGCTAAACATTCATGTATACACAGATATATATAACCATGTACAGTTCTTCATCCTCATTACAGCAAATAAACTTTACCAATTTTCCGAACCTAATATTAAAATAGAAAAAAAAATTAGAAACTAAAAAAAAGTGAGTAACTTTCACTTCAAAACAGTTTATGGAGGCCACAAAATTCCAAGTGTAGGTGGATAAGTCTTTTGATTCCATAGCATCATTAACTTCATAATTTTTCCCCAGTAAAATGTTAATAGATTCTCTTTTTAAAAGAAACTTCAAGAACTAGGTTATGCGAACTGGGTCTAGTTCACTGCTGCATATATATATATATATATATATATACTGCGGCCATGCTGGAGCACCGCCTTTAGTCGAGCAAATCGACCCCAAGACTTATTCTTTGGAAGCCTAGTACTTATTCTATCGATCACTTTTGCCGAACCGCTAAGTGACGGGGACATAAACACACCAGCATCAGTTGTCAAGCAATGCTAGGGGGACAAACACAGACACACACATATATATATACATATATGCGACGGGCTTCTTTCAGTTTCCGTCTACCAAATCCACTCACAAGGCTTTGTTTGGCCCGAGGCTATAGTAGAAGACACTTGCCCAAGATGCCACCCAGTGGGACTGAACCCGGAACCATGTGGTTGGTAAGCAAGCTACTTACCACACAGCCACTCCTGCGCCTATGTATATCAACACACATATAAAAAAAAAACAAAAAAAAAACGCCACTCTGTCAGTTATGAACACAAGTGAAGTGTTTCAGCTGATCTGATCAAGGGAACAAGGCGCTCAAGAAATTAACATGGAAATGGCTGAGCACTCCACAGATGAGTAACCTTAACGTAATTCTCAAGAAGATTCAACATGACACAGAATCTGACAAGACTGGCTCATTGAAATACAGGTACTACTCATTTTTGCCAGCTGAGTGGACTGGAGCAACATGAAATAAAATAAAGGACACAACATGCCACTGGATATTGAACTCACAACCTTATGATCATGAGCTGAAAACCCTAACTACTAGCCATGGGCCTTCACGCAGCACACACATGTGACCCAGTCGTTATGGTGTTCCACTTACAATTGCAAGATTCTCGTTTCGATTCTCAGACCAGGCAGTGCATTGTGATCTTGAGCAAAACACCTCATATCAATTAATTAAAATACACCCACACACATATACATTCATTTACATACAATATACATAAGAATTCTGCATCCCAACAACATGATATCAGGGTTCAATCCCTCTGCAAGCACTTTGGGCAAGTGTCTTCTACTATAGCTTCAAGCCAACCAAAGCCTTGTGAGTGGATTTGGTACAGAGAAACTGAAAAGCCCATCATATATATATACATATATATATATATATATATATATATATATATATATATATATATATATATATATATATATACGTACATATGTGTGTATGTTTGTCCCTGATCACCACTGCTTGACAACTAGTATTGGTGTGTTTATGTCCCCATAACTTAGCAGTTTGGAAGCAAATGAGACTGATAGAATAAGTACCAGGCTTTAAAAGAAAGTAAGCTTTGGGGTTGATTCATTCCATTGAAATATTTTTAAGGAGATGCCCCAGCATGGCCACAGTCTAATAACTAAAACAATTAAAAGAAAACGATAAAAAATATGCATACACACAAACATGCATATTTATGTGTGTGTGTGTTATATATATATATATATATATATATACTTTATTTAAAAGCAGCAGAAATATAACAAAAGACTGTTACTCTGAGTTTCACGTTCCCGTTCATCGGACAGTTTTGTTAGAAAACTAACAAAACTGTCCGATGAACGAGAACGTGAAACTCAGAGTAACAGTCTTTTGTTATATTTCTGCTGCTTTTAAATAAAGCATATTACTCTACCTCTGGTATTTGAGTACTCTTTTTTCCACCTTGCTGCACATTTCATGTGCTTACTCCGGTATATATATATATATATATATATATATATATATATATATATACACACACACATGCATAGACATGCTTACACACATGTATACTTACATACATGCATACATATGTACATACACACACACACACACTGACCACTAATGTTGCTGCTATAAATTTATATTACTGTTCTACAATGATCAGGCTGGTTGGTTGGTTGGTTTGGTTGGTTGGCTGGTTTTTGGTGAAAATACAGAGTTGATGATGAATTACATTTAACACAACATTGGCAGTCCCAGCTTCAATTAATCTCTCATTCAGTGGATGTTGCTGGGCTGTTGGCCTGTTA
>NC_142947.1:36259867-36267367 GCF_046866305.1 Octopus bimaculoides | reverse complement strand
TTACACTTAATACGCTCCAGCAGATTTCAATTCAGACGTAAAGACGGACGAAATGCCACTGAGCATTTTGTCCGGTGTGCTAACGATTCTGCTAATTCGCCGTCTTAGAAGGGATAAATATTACATTTCGGTATTGATATTGCCTCTGTCGCTAATATACATATTTCTAACTGTTTATATATATATATATATGTATGTATATGTTTGTGTGTCTATATTTGTCCCCCACCATCGCTTGACAACCGATGCTGGTGTATTTTCGTCCCCGTAACTTAGCGGTTCGGCAAAAGACACCGATAGAATAAGTACTAGGCTTACAAAGAATAAGTCCTGAGGTCGATTTGTTCGACTAAAGGCATGGTAAAGCACCTTGACCAAGCCTTGAAGAGTTTTAGTAGAACCAATCGATTCCACCACTTATTTTCCTTTGAAATCTACTACTTATTCTGTTAGTCTTTTGTGCCGAACCGTTACGCAGATGTAAACAAACCAACACCGGTTGTCAAGCGGTAGAAATGGTGAGGACAGACAGAAGCTCAAAGACAAATATATACACATATATATATGACGCGCTTCTTTCAGTTTCCGTCCACCAGATCCACCCACAAGGGGAAGACAGTTGACTAAGGTGCTATTTAGCGTGATTGAACCCGAAGCCACATGGCTGGTTAGCAAATTTCTTACCATACAGCCATATCTACACTGATGAGATTCTTTTTGCAAGAGTAGCAATAAGCACGTATAAATTCTTTTGGTTTTTAGGCTAAGATCAAAATGCGCTAGTCTCTACCTTACACGGCCTCTATTTGGGAACTAAGCAAAGATTAAAAAAAAAAAATCTTGTATTCTGTTAATTTTAAAATTTAGTTCATTTATCTCGACCACAGAATTACATACAGTTACTGATAGAAATACATAGATAAGGCAAAGAATAGCATTTTTAAGTGGAGAGAAATGTGACAAAGGTCAGCTATTAGAAGTAGCCCTTATAACTAAAAAAGAAGAAAAAAAAAACAACACCAGCAAATAATACGAAAAGTGCAAACCTGGGAGCAAAATTCTCAGTTTTACATTTTAATTACATATACATCCATATTTATCCAAGACTTCTGTATATATGCACGTTGCTATTTCTTCTCGGACTTCTGCTGCATCAATAAGCAATAATATTAATACGCTAACTTTTTGTTTTTGTATGTACCTGTTGTGTGCGTCACATTTGCTTCAAAGAAGTGGCAAAGCGAGAGAGAGGAGGACAAAGAGGAAGTAAGAGAGAGGGAGTGAGAAAGAAAGAGAGAGTGAGAGAGAGAGAACGTGAGAGAGTGAGAGAGAAAGAGAGAGAGAGTGAGAGAGACAGTGAGTGGTGACGGCTGTCGTTTTGTGTTTTTAAAAGTTTATCACATCACAAGAGAAGTAGATACATAGATATATATACACATTGTTAAATCAAAAAGCTGGAGAGAAGAGAGGCACAAAGGAAGTGAAAGAGAAAGAGAGAAAGCAAGAGAGACAGTAGATACATAAGTCTAAAGAAAAGTTCATACATAGATACATACACACAGTAAATATTAGACGTCAATTTCACTTTCATTACCACACGAGGATAAAATTAACTCACAAATGGCTGAGTACTCCACAGACATGCATAACATTAACGTAGTTCTCAGGGATATTCAGCCTCACACAATATGACAAGGCTGGCCACTTTGAATTATAGCTACAACTCGAGACATATATATTTAGTTCAAGGATACAGGCTAAAGAATTTTAGTAGTTTACATGGGAGGCTGAGAGAACAACTCCAAGATTGCCTTAATGGAGGAATAGTACCAGATTGGATGACTAGAGGGAGGACAATACTCATCATGAAAGATAAAAGCAAGGGTTATACAGCAAGCTACCATAACCAATCACTTGCTCACCATTACTGTGGAAGCTGTTAACAGGAATGCTTTCAGAAAGCATTTACGAGCACCATGACGGCCAGTGTTTACTGCCAGAAGAACAGAAAGGTTGCAGGAAGAAGGTGAGAGGAACGCATGGTCTATTAAACATAGACAAAGCAATTCTAAATGAAGTAAAAGCTAGAAAAAAAATCTAACAATTGCATGGATAGATTATAGGAAAGCTTATGACATGATTCCACACTCATGGATAAGTGAATGTTTGAGTATATTCAGTATAGCAGACAACATAAGAGAATTAATTAGCTTTACCATGAAGAAATGGAAAGTAGATGTCTACTCAGGTGACACATCCTTGGGGAAAGTTTATATCAAAAGAGAAATTTTCCAGGAGGACTCCTTTAATATTTGTCTTATGATTGATCCCTCTCAATTTAGTATTAAGGAAGGCAAAGGCAAGGTATCAGTTTAGAAATTGTGAGGGAAAAATTAACCATTTGCTCTACATGGATGGTCTGAAGCTTTTTAGTAAGAGTGAAAAAGTGATAGATTCCTTGATACAGACTGTAAGACTCTTCAGCAAAGATATAGATATGGAATTTGGCATAGATAAGTGTGCAATATTAGTCATGAGAAAGGTATATGTAGTCAATAGGCATCCAATTACCAGATGGCTAGACATTAAAATCATTGAAAGAAGAAGAGAGTTATAAGTATCAAGGAGTATTAGAATCTGACAAAATACTAACTATAGAAATGAAAACGAAAATTGAGAAGGAGTACATCAGAATGGTGAGGAAGCTAAATGGTCCGAATCTAGTGAAGGCTATAAATGCTTAGGCAGTATCATTACTTAAATACTCAGCAGCTTTTGTAGATTGGACAAAAACTGAATTAGCAAAGTTAGATAGAAGAACTAGGAAGAAATTCAATATGAATGAAGAACTCCACCCAAGGGCAGGGGTAGCAAGGTTATACCTACCTAGAAAGGAAGGTGGAAGAGGGTTAATATCAGTAGAAGACTGCGTGGAGTTTGCTAGAGTAGATACAGACTCCTATGTAGGTAATAGTGGAGGAAGTTTATTAAAAGCTGTTAGAGTGACAGCAAGACAGGGAAACCAAAAGTCTAAACGAAATTAAAAACCAGAAAAAAGAACAGAAATTATCTGACTGGCAGGAGAAGTCGTTGCATGGCAGATTACCAAAGATAGTTGCAGCAAATAGTAGTAGTGAAACATGGTTATGGTTGCAGAAAGGAAAGCTGAAGAGTAGATTCCCAATATAGATTATGCAAATCAAAAGAAGAAAGCGTTACATAATAAGTGACTGTAGCATGCTGGCACAGGAAGAATACAAGAAAAGACATGACAATCTAGGGAGAGTAACCCACTGGGAATTATGTAGAAAGCTAGGATTGAACATGCAGACAAATGGCATGAACATGAACCTAGTAAAGTACTAGAAAGTAAGAATATAAGATGTTGTGGGACTTTAACATTCAGATTGACAAAATAATAGAAACTAGAAGGCCTGGTTTGGTAGTTGTAGATAAAGAGAATAGAAAGTGCCAGATAATTGACTTTACAGTCCCAAATGATGAAAACATTAATATGAGAAATATAGAAATAGCAAAGTACCAGGACCTAGCTATTGAATTAGAGAGACTATGGAAAGTGCGGGTAAAATGTATCCCAAGAGTTATAGGTTAGGGTTAGGTTTAGGTTTAGGGTTAGGGAATTATCCCTAAAGATCTGAACAGATGGATAGAGGAAATAGGGTTACCCAGGGTTTTACGTCCATAAAACGCATAGCTTTACACACGTCTCGTCAGACCCTAATGGTACATACATACATACATACATACAATTGTCTTGTCTAATGTGTTTTTCTTTGTTTTAAGACAAAAATATGTAAACCGAGGAATATTTGGCTGTTATTTCTAGCAGGTCGTGTGACAACGAAGAAGCTCCATCGTTGATACATTGTGTAAAACAGCAATCGTGTTTTATTATATCTTACATTAGCACAAGACCAGACATTTAACGATGTAGCATTCATGAATCCATTAAACCTGTCTTAACATTTAACAGGTACTTCATCCTGTAGGATGAAAGGCGAAGTTGACTCCGGCTGGATTTAAACAGCGCACATGAAAAAGATCGAAGTAAATAAAAACAGAAAACTATTTGATTCGACATTCTGTCGGTTCTGCAAATCATCTGCGGTTTTTAATTAATTTAAGATCGCAGTTGAAGAAGGAATTTGCTGTCATGAGACAATTTCAATCTTGTGCTGAAGTCATTTTATTTTATTCAAGCATCGAATACTTTCCTATTACATTTTATTTTCAAATCGTTAATGAGTATAAAGGCCTTTCTATCTGCGCTTTTCGCATCTATGTGGTTTCTAGTCTAATCAAACGGAACGGTACCCTGGCAAGTGTATTCAACCATACCCATAGGCAGAACAAATATTGTGAGTTGTATTTCTACTTACTCGGGGACGCATTCTTGCTCAAATCCAATGCAACTCTCCTAGGGTAAAGAAGTCTTAGATACATTAAGCTTCCATAAAAGTCGGGATGGACGTGTACTTGGTCATAAATCAATCAGGTTTCACCTGATGGTTGAACAGCTGTAGTACCAAGAGTAACAACAACAACAATCACATCAACACCAACATCTCAACTTCTTTTCTTTGTAGGATCCCATCCGACAAAGTACACAGTATGAGATTGTAGAGTTAGTAAGCAGAGAGTGGTGAATAAAGCCAAGAATCGTGGCGCTCCCGACGGTACCACTGCTCAATGTCTCACAACACAATAAATTTGATATTCTTTTTAGATAAGATCCGAGACCCTAAATAAAATATCTCAGTAGGGCACTTGTGGTCTCTGGTCCACCTGCTGTTGACTCATGAATTATAGGAATAGAAATCGACGGACTAATTCGTCAATAGATGTTGTGACATTTTCCCGCCACTAGAAAATGGACACCAATCACATTAACTGACGGATATTGTTGAAATATTGTCACTTTGTTTTGTCTTTTCTGTTAAAAAAATGTCTGTTCTGAAAACGCCCATTGTGTGTGTGTGTGTGTGTGTGTGTGTGTGTGTGTGTGTGTGTGTGTGTGTGTGTGTATAAATATATATAATAGAGGTCATAAAAGTGACGACGGGTGCCGGCTAGCACCGCTTATGCTAAAATAAGAGTTAAATTAACTCTAAAGCCACTAAAGCATTAAATGAATGACTGACAAAGGGAGGTAAGGTATTTTAACTCTTATTTTAGCATAAGCGGTGCTGGTGAGCACCCAGCAGCCTTCGTCACTTTTGTGACTCCTATTAATTTTGCTTTTAGGTTGTAATTGTTAATAAGTCACACTTTTAGTTTTATATATATATATATATATATAATAATATTAGGGACAAAATCCAAGATTACAGGTAAAAAACTCAATTAAAATCAATTTATAAAAAATTAAAATTAAATTGAGCCTTATAGATAAAGTATATATAAAATATATAGTTTTAGGGAAACTATATAATTACTATATATTATACTCATTTATTGTGCTTTTAATTATTAATTTTTCTATATGTGATAGTGGATTTTCATCGATGAGTTCTTGAAAATTGGTTATTTTCCCTAAAACTATATATACATATATATATATATATATATATATATATATATATATATATATATGTTAACAATGTGACTCCATTGCTCTGATGGAACTGCTAAATCCCTCCTACCTATGTATATTTGCCACATAAATTTATGGCTGATTTTGCGATATATCTATGTATTCTTTTATTCTTTTACTTGTTTCAGTCATTTTGATTGCGGCCATGCTGGAGCACTGCGTTTAGTCGAAGAAATCGACCTCAGGACTTATTCTTTGTAAGCCTAGTACTTATTGTATCGGTCACTTTAGCTGAACCGCTAAGTTACGAGGACGTAAACACACCGACATCGGTTGTCAAACGATGGTTGGGGGACAAACACAGACACACAAATACATGCATACGTACACACACACACACACACACACACACACACACACACACACACACACACACACACACACACACAGACATAAATATATATATACGACGGGCTTCTTTTAGTTTTCAATCGTCATTGCATTTTCATCAGACGTATAGTTACTTCCTCTGTAGTATCTTCTTTAGCTGCAACTTCGTTCCTTTTATCCTTTACTGATTGTTTAATTTGGTCAATCTCTAATTCAGTTCGTAATTTCTTTTTCATAATGTTTCTTCTGACGTTGGCAAGTTTGTTACTGTCTATGTAGGGTCTTACTTCAAGGTGTTTCTGTCTTCAGTTTAAGCAGGTTTGTACAGTATTAGATTTACTTGTGGGGAAATATATGGCATGATAGAAGGCCTTAAGAACTTCTTTATTATCTCCCCTAGACCATTTTCATTCTTTTTCTTTTGGTTATTTGATGAAGAGCATGGATGGCCATCTGTTGGAATATTTCGGTTGTGGGGTACTTCCAGCTCCTGTGTTTCGGGAAGATTTGAACTAGTAGCTGATTTTCGTACCGAATCTGGTTCATCATTCGAGTACGCGGTCCTTGGTGTTCCGGGTGACGGGAAGATTCAGTTTGTATTTTGCTTTGTTATCATTGAAGCATGACGAGCTTGGACGTTGACATTAGGGGATGGATCTGTCTGTTTAGGATTAATTTTTGTAACAACACCTCCTCCAAGTTCTCTGCATGAAAACAATGCTCCACATATTCTGAAGTTACTTGTTATGTTTCTTTTCATTATATGTTTTTGGTAATTTCTGGTGGGGAGGCTTTGGTCTGGTGCTGCAATTAAAAATCCTTCAGTCTCTGCTTTGAGTCCTGAGCTTCTCAACCATTGATGGGATTTTTCTCTGTCTATTTCTTTTGCATTAACTTTAGCTTCTTAAGGCTAACTGATCTGTATTTTTTTTGTTGATAGATTTATTTCCGGGCATAGTTTTCTGTGTTTTTTTAAACTTATGAATTGTTCACTCTGTGTCAGCTCGAGAAATAAAAAAAATGTTTTTTTTTTGTTTTTGCTTCGTTTGAGACACGTGTTTTCATATGCATATGTGTGTGTCCTGTAAATTTCACGTAGTAATGTAAACATTGGGATGTATGTGTAGTCCTATGGGTATTAAAATGTATATATGATTGTGTAGACATTCGAGTGTATGCGTAATTACTCAATTTATGTATTTACCATTTTGTTCCATTTATATTTTATAATCTGTAAACTTTCTGATGTTAAAAGGCCGCTTCCTTCAAGTCTTCCGCATGTTCCTATATCCCATTCCACCGATGTTATTAGATTGGATTTGTTTTTGAATGGAGAGCCCGGTGTAGCATATTATTATTATTATTATTATTATTATTATTATTATTATTATTATTATTATTATTATTATTATTATTATTATTATTATCATAATAATCATATATCTAGATATACTGCGTGTTTTTCACTTTTTAATAGTGTGGTTTGAGGAAGGTTTGTTTGATATTTCTGTGGGCGGGGTGGGTTCCAAATGATTATATAAATTACCATCTGTAAG
>NC_142947.1:36249867-36257367 GCF_046866305.1 Octopus bimaculoides | reverse complement strand
TGAAGACTTTATCCAAAAAACCTGAAAGCGTAGCCTGTGTTGGTGTCTGTATCAAAAGATAGTCACTCATCTGCTACTCATTGAAAAGTAAAGCAAATTGTAACATGATGATTACTTAATGCACTTTATATATTCACTTTATACACCTTATGCACAATTTTATAGACTTAATACACAATACTCTCCCTCTTTCTCTCTCTCATTCTTCGCTTTACTCTCTTTTTCTCTCTTCTTTTTCTTTTGCTCTTCGCCTTTCCCTTCAACTAATCACGTGAAAGCGTTACAGATGGGCAAAGTAACAGAGGAAAAAAAACTTAGTTAAAAAGAAAATTACACATTTCCCTCACCACCACCTCTCTCTTTCTCTTTCCCTTATCTACCCCTCCCCTTCACCATCTATCTCCTTCCCCTCCCACCTCTTCCCACGATGCACTTTGAATTCGGAACGTAAAGAACTGCAGAAATGTCTCTAAACGTTTTGTTCGGAGCGGCGGTGAAGATCCTGGCAGCTCCGTGCCTTGGTTCCTTATTTAATAAAGCAAGTAGTGCCACGAGTCCTAGGCTTCATAGGGCCGGTTAATCCGGTTCCCTTAACGGGACGCCAGTCAGTTGCAGGGCTTCACATTTACTAATAACTGAATTTGAGTAACGTAAAATGAAGTGTCTTGCTCAAGAACAAAACGCATCGCTCGGCCCGTGAATCGAGATCACGATCTTGCGAGCAATACATTAATCATTAGATTATGCACCATCACTCTCACTTAATAATTCTTTCTACTATAGGCACAAGGCCTGAAATTTGTGGGAGGAAGATAGTCGATTACATCGACCCCAGTACTCAACTGGTACCTAATTTATCAACCCCGAAAGGATGAAAGATAAAGTCGATCTCAGCCGAATTTGAACTCAGAACGTAGCGACGGGCGAAATACCGTTAAGCATTTGTATTCGGAACGTAAAGAACTGCAAGAAATATCTCTAAACGTTTTGTTCGGAGCGGTAACGATTTTGGCAGTTCCGTGCCTTGGCTTCTTATTTAATAAAGCAAGTAGTGTCACGAGTCCTAGGACTCATAGAGCCGGTTAATCCGTTTATTACGTTTCGAATTCAGATACATTGCTAACAATTCTGCCAGCTCACCGCCTACTCTCATTTAATAATAAGACTGAGTAACAAATTTACTTTTTTTTTGTCTTTGGTCAGTAAATTTTATTTCATATTTGCTTCTGTCTAGAAATCACAAGAAATTACTATTATTCCTTTCAAACTTTGCATGTTTCGAAACCGACCTATCAATCTTTTGAAACTGACTTATTTTCCATTACATTTCAGGCAGATGTAATAGATCATGCCTTTCTTTTGCTGGGCTCAAATCTCATTTACGAACCCATGGAAAAACGAATCCCCACCAACTATTCTGCCTATATGTCTGTGCCCACCTTTCAAGGAAATGTAAGCCAGAAGGTTTGCAAATCTAACGGAGGTCTCGAAAGACATTTTAAGATCCACAAAGATCAGAACTTATCTGCAGCTCTTGGTGGTCCAAATCGGATATGCAATCTATGTGGGTTTCTTTTCAAAGCATTGTCTGGTTTAAAAAAACTATATCAGATGCCATGATGTTTCTAAGGTGTAGGTACAGGAAGTGGTCAAACTCTGCATAAGGAGTAGATAACCACCATGTATGTATGTATGTATGTATGTATGTATGTATGTATGTATGTCATTATTCAATTTTATTTCAAGATTTCTTGCCAATAGAGCAACAGTCGGTTTCTAATACATATATCCAAGACTCTTTCATTAGCATTTCACCACCATCAACAGGATAATTTTGCATGTTTTGTTTTATATATGTATTCTCATGCATATAGCTGCATGTCTAGACATGCACATATATACCTGAGAAACTCCAGGAAAATTTTTCAGATTTTTACAATTCTAGTGATGGCTTGGATCTGTAGCTTCTCCTTTCTGGTTTTGAGAAGCCTAGTTTCTCAAGATTAGTACTTAGGCAGTGTATTACATATCCCAGTTCCCCAATAATTACAGGTATAAACCTGACTTGTTATCTGAGTAGCGTACCTGTAGAATTTCTCAATAGTTCAGCGTAGGTATTTTCTTTTTCTCTGATCTGTCTGTCTGTTTGTCTGTATGTACGTATTAAATAATAAGTGTGCTTATCTTATAAATTGCATTTCATTGTTATTTGTTTGCATATGCATTTAAGGTTAGTGTTCTGGTTATCGTAAGACGGAAAGCGGCGGCTGAGAACGGAAGAGAAAAGAAAAAAGACAAATAAGAAAACAGAGAGAGAGACTCCTCTCGTCTAGAAGAATGAAATAAAGAGGGATATGGTATGTGTGTGTGTTTGTAACCGTGTTTAGGCACATACATTAAGGATTTTTATCTCGTCATGGTAAAATTCCATCGAATTCGGGTGGTTCTCGTTTTGCTCGTATTACACCGTACGTAGGTTCAATGCAGAATGTTAAGATTGTAGCGATATGCCCTTATGTACATATATTGCTTCAATCAAAAGACATATACCTTAACTATTTGTATCTCCGAAGTTTTTTCATAAAGTTGTCCTAAACATCCATGTTTGTTTTCAGACTTTTCGTTAGCCCCCGTTTCATACGTTCTGAGAAATACAACACTTCCCTTTCCTAAGCTCTTTACCGTTGCTGCCTGTGTTGTTGTTGTTACCACTGCTATTGATGTTGTAGACGTCATTACTCTTGTTTATATTGCTGTTATTAAAAGCTTTGTCTTTCCTTTAACAAATACTGTTGTTTTTGTTATTATTGTAATTCTCGCATTCGTCTAAACGAGCTGTCGTCTGCACTGTTGCTGCGACTGCTAAAGCCACCAGCCGAGTTGGCAATGTTTGAATGAAGGAGAGGGCAATCAGGGTGGAAGTAAGAAGAAATATTTTCCTCCTACCGCATTACAGTTTAAAGGACGGATGGTTTTAAACATGCAAAAAAAGAAAAAGAAAAAGAAATAACCAGATAATAAAATTTTTATTATCAGAAAGATGCCCAATACGGTCTACATTTACTATTCCTCCTTCTTCAGACAGTGAAGTAGAGCTCCTTATTTTAAGATATGCTTGAAAATATTTTAACAAAAACAACTAAGCTTTATGGAGCAGAAACGAAATCCAATGCGTAATGATGATAATGATGATGATGATGGTGGTGTTGACGACGACGACAACAACAACAACAATAAGGTAAACCAAAATTAAAGTAATTCCCTTGGAGGAATGAACAATGACGAAACGTGTGAAATAAAATTCGTTTTAGAGTAATAATTAAAATAAAGAGAAAAACATATAAATGAAATGATTTAAAATAGAAATGATTCCAAATAATTTTTTTTTCAAAAATAATAACAGATTTAAAAATAAAAGTTCAAAAATTAAAATCCACTTCCGGGCACGCATTTATACACATGAGTAAACACATCCTAGGCATAATTACATTTGCATACGCACATGCGCACATACGTATACTCGCGCGTACATGCACGCATATACACACAAATGGAAATAATCATCTTTATTTGTTAATGAGTTGGTAATTAAAAAAAAAATGTCGAATCGATTTTGCATCGAATGAGGATATATTTCAAATAACGGTGTTTCTAGCAGCAGCAGCAGCAGCAGCAACAACAACAACAACAACGGTAACAAAACTGCTACCAGTGTCTCATTGTCACTACCAACGCTACCGCTACAATCTTCACCACCACCACCACCACCACCGTCACCGCCACCTATGCTGCCGCCGCCGCCGCCGCCGCCGCCGCCGCCGCCGCCGCCGCCACCACCACCACCACCACCGCCGCCGCCACCGCCGCCGCCGCCACCACCCCCACCACCACTACTGCCTCCGTCACTGCTAGCTCAGTCACTGCTGCCTCTGCCACCACACCTATGCCACCACCGTCTCCACTGCCGTTTCCACCGCCGTTTCCACCGCCTCCTCCATATGTATATATACACATATATACATATACACAGCTGGATTGTAAGGTTACGCATCTCAATACATTTTATTCGCATACGGTTCTTCTTTAGTATATGTTTCATGGTTACACTTCATGAGGTTTTAACTCTGGGGTATTAATCCGAGTTGTAGGTGCTAGGTTTGCATCAGTTAGGTGTGGTTTAGATTGTGGTATGTGAATGTGTATTTAGCTGTATGCAGGCACCTGGGTAATCGTTCCGTAAATCTGTTTATAATGCGCTCCTTTGTTAACAATATAGAGAGTGACTCCTCGGAACATAGTTGGCATTTCCGGGATAATGTGTTATAGGGACTCGCATGTCTAATTATGGACCAGATGAGGTTGTATTTTACCTTCTCTTCCTTGAGCCTCCAGATAAAATTAGCCAGTGATGTTACATGCCGTTTAAGGATTATTTCGAAAGCTGGCAAAATAGTTGTGATATCGATTTTTGAAAATATCAGCCGATGCACCGATATATACGTAGGGGCTCCCTCTAGTGTTTACTGTGCACTTATACACCACATTTCTGGTCATACATTGATTGTCCAAGGGATATTTGGATCTGTCTCTGCATGAGCATAATTGGTCGTCTTTTTTGCTTGCTTGTGTGTAACGAACACTAGACGAACTGGTTCTATTCAGTATATTCGTTGTCATGGTTATCCTATTATTATTTTTACTATTTTTGGGTGTGTTTGTGTGGCTGTTTGAATTGTTGCTATCTATCTATCTACACGTGTATGTATGTGTATGCGTGTGTGAATGTGTTTGTGTGTGCGTGTGTGTGAGTCTTTGTATCTGTGCTTGTTCTCTACCAATTGGTGATGGTTTGTTTAGTAGTTCAGCATCCACCTCACCAATACAATAAGTACCAGGTTCAAAAACAAAAACTAGTACTGGGGCGATTCGTTCGACTAAAATTCTTCAAGACGGCGCTCCAACATGGCCGCAGTGTAATGATTGAATCAAGGAAAGGATAAAATGATAAAATGATAAGATAAACCGCACCAACCAATAATGGCAACAGCGGGCACCAGAAAAATTAATGTAGAAAAAAAAAAAAAAGAAGCTCAGTCGAAGCAAAAACAGTCGTCTTTCGTTAAAGGCACAAGGGCAGAAATTGTTTTTTGATGATGGTAGTGGTAGGAGATAAAGAGAGAGATGTTAATATCCCTTCTACAATTTTGAAGAAGGGGAAATGTGGATTACATCGACCCCAGTGCTCGACTGGTACTTATTTTATCGACCCTGATAGGATGAAAGGGGAAGTCGACCTCGGTTGAATTTGAGCTCAGAACGAAAAGACGGACGAAATGCTGCTGAGCATTTTGTCTGTCGTGCTAACGATTCTGTCCGCTCACTACCTTGACAAAAGAAGAGAATTAACCGAATTGAACGAAACAACAACTACGACAACAGCATCATAAAACAGAAAATAAACATCGAAACAAATAAGTGACGCTCCTCCACTAGTGGCATTCATTTCTACAGCTGAGTGGACTGAAGAAACGTGAAATGAAGTGTCCTGCTCAAGAATACATCGTATCGCCTGATCCAGGAATCGAAACCACAATTTTACAATCTTGAGTCCAACACCCTAGCCACTAAGCCACGCGCCTCCGGATAGAATGATTTACCAGGATATAAATAAGATTAATGCCTACCTTATCTTCGTAGGGATTCTTTCTCTTCCTTCTTAATTTATCTTTTACGTAGGATACGTTTTCTTAATTTTTAATATTCTAATCTAAGCCTCAACTGTTGCACCTAACGTCATTCAGTTTAATTGCTTATTTAATTGGAGTTACTTTAACTGTAGTAAACCTAATATTTCTTCAAAGGAGAAATATCAAGTTACTATAATAATTAACTTATAAAGCGAATAGTTGACTTATAAATTCTAGTGGTTAGGATTCTTGGCTTTCACCCAGGCGATCCGGGTTCGATTCCCGGCATGGCACCGTACATTTTCCCGTAACTTAGCGGTTCAGCAAAAGAAAACCGATAGAATAAGTATCAAGCTTTAAAAAAAGTACTAAAATTCTTTAAGGTGGTGCCCCAGCATGACCACAGTCTAATGACTGAAATGGGTAAAAAGAACCCTTTCTACTATAGGTACAAGACCTGAAATTTGGTGGGTCGGTGATAGTCGATTACAATCGACCCCAGTGCGTAACTGGTACTTAGTTTATCGACCCCGAAAGGATGAAAGGCAAAGTCGACCTCGGCGGAATTTGAACTAAGAACGTAACGGCAGACGAAATACCGCTAAGCATTTCGCCCGGCGTGCTAACGATTCTTATTTGTTTATTGCCCTCAAGGGGCTAAACACAGAGGGGACAAACAAGGACAGACAAAGGGGTTAAGTCGATTACATCGACCTTAGTGCGTAACTGGTACTTAGTTTATCGACCCCGAAAGGATGAAAGGCAAAGTCGACCTCGGCGGAATTTGAACTAAGAACGTAGCGGCAGACGAAATACCGCTTAGCATTTCACCCGGCGTGCTAACGATCCTTCCAGCTCGCCACCTTCAAAACAGCTAAAAGAATAAAAGAATACAATTGCAATGCATCCCAGTTGGCCTTCCTCTGCTCCCCACCTAATTATTTTAAATACCTTCCTATAACAGCTTGACCAGTAAATAAAGCTATCAGATAACAGTAAACCTCTCTAAGCTGTGTTCTCACGGACTTACTCTAAGGCTTGATAACATCTTGATCTCTCAGAACTGTGTGTTTGATAAGTACATAATAAACCAAGGAAAGTAACTTGATGTGTCTCTTATCTACAATCCCACTTCCACAAGTTGTGCTTGTATGAAAAACTACCATAATGATTTTTAAACACTGAAGAGAAAGATTGAGGATGGGTAACTGTTCCATTAATTACTTATACGAGTGTGGATGTGTGCTTAGATGCATATTCACACATCTGCGCGCGCGAACACACACATACGAAGACTCACCCACGCTTGAGGGTTATCCAGAATGTATAACCCGACGAGATCGGCGATTTCAGCCCCGTCAAAGCTCCCCATAGAGACATCAAACAATGGATCGACTTCTTTCTTCACCCAGAAGGAATCGTCATGGACCACAATTGACTTTCTGGCATCCACGATGATTCTGATATCAAGATCCCTAATGCTGGTGTATTACTCAGCAAAAGTTAGGGCCTTCAGGAGGAAAGGCTTAGATATAGAAGAGCAGAAGTCAACCATGTCGAACTGGGTGAATTTGCAGGCTGATTTATTCTTGATACCGCGGAACCAGTTCCATTGGGTCAACCCTGTAACCCTTCTGATGTCAGAGTTGATAGCATCGAGAATACGCTTGCTAATGATACCTATCTCACTTTTGGAGGGGTTGATTAGCCTGCATTTGGAGTTGAAATGGAAATTAGGCTTATGGTCCTTAAGTGTAATATGGTGGGGGGGGGGGAAAGGGTCGCGTGAAGGGTCTTTATATTTATGTGCGTG
>NC_142947.1:36242367-36244867 GCF_046866305.1 Octopus bimaculoides | reverse complement strand
ACACGCGTACCCTTAACGTAGTTCTCGAGGATATTCAGCGTGACACAGTGTGACAAGGCACAACAGGAACAGGAAGTAAGAGTGAGAGAAAGTTGTGGTGAAAGAGTACAGCAGGGTTCGCCACCATCCCCTGTTGGAGCCTCGTGGAGCTTTAGGTGTTTTCGCTCAATAAACACTCACAACGCCCGGTCTGGGAATCGAAAGCGCGAGTCCGCTGCCCTAACCACTGGGCCATTGCGCCTCCACTAGTGTGACTTACACACGAGTAAATAAGGTTTATACTGTAGATAAATTTGCTAACGTGTGTATAACTTTCATAGCGACACACTTTGTGCTTACGGTAAATGGCTCTCAGCCATTATTTTCTCTGTGGTTAGAAAATGAGCGACCGATCTCTGATGAAATGCAAATAAATACTGAAACTAGTCAGATGAATGATATTTTGAAAGCAACACGTAGAAAAGTTTGTAAGTTAAAGACAATATCTAAATCTTAGACTGTAGCTAAAACGTTTTTTTACACACGTGTACACACACACACACACACACACACACACACACACACACACACATACACACACACACACCACAATTTCTGCTCCGTGAATCACTCCACCCAGCACATTAAACTCTTCGGCTCGTTATAACACAACGGATCTATAATATCCAAACTTCGTAAAGGACAATGTTATATCTTCTCATTACAGATACATACACTTTTCGGACTCAACACAACCCCACTTTCTTGTAACTGCTTCTCAGGTTACACCCCCCCACTGTAAAATCGCTAAAAAAAAGGCGCACAGTGAATTTGCAGTTGAGAATTGAAAATCCAACGCTTCGTACACAATCCTTATATATATGTACACACATACTTATATACATGCACACACATATGATGGATTTTGTTTAACTACGGAAACTATTTGAACCGCAATGCAAAAACTACCACATGGAAATTTATTTAGAAGTTACGCACACACACTCACACACACACACACACACACACACACACACACACACACACACACACACACACACACACACACACACACACGTATGCACACGCCATGAGGCACGAGTCATTAATATGTTTAATTTCAAATTGTTGTGCAACAGGTGTGGGGACAATCTAAAATTATAATAGAATAGACAGGTAGACATAGACTCCTGATCAATTATTTAGTTAATATATGGCGGCGAGCAGGCAGAATCGATAGCACGGCGAGCAGGCAGAATCGATAGCGCGGCGACCAAAATGCTTTGCGGTATTTCGTTCGCCTTTATGTTCTGAGTTCAAATTTTACCGAGGTCGTCTTTAACTTTCATCTTTTCGGGGTCGATAAATTAAATACCAGTTGAGCACTTAGGTCGATGTAATTGAATTAATCCACCTCATTCAAATTGCTGGCCGGGTGCCAAAATTTGAAATCAGTTTCTTAGTTAATTTAAAACCAATTTTAATAAATAGAAGTATTGAAGGGGGCGAGCTGGCAGAAACGTTAGCACGCCGGGCGAAATGCTTAGCGGCATTTTGTCTGCCGCTACGTTCTGAGTTCAAATTCCGCCGAGGTCGACTTTGCCTTTCATCCTTTCAGGGTCGATTAAATAAGTAACAGTTACGCACTGGGGTCGATATAATCAACTTAATCCGTTTGTCTGTCCTTGTTTGTTCCCTCTGTGTGTAGCCCCTCGTGGGCAGTAAAGAAATAAGAAACGTTAGCATTCCGGGGAAAAATGCTTAGCGGTATTTCGTCTGCCGTTACGTTCTGAGTTCAAATTCTGCTGGGGTCGACTTTGCCTTTTATCCTTTCGATAAATTAGGTACCAGTTGCGTACTGAGGTCGATCTAATCGACTGATCCCCTCCCTGCAAATTTCGGGCCTTGTGCCTAGAGTAGAAAAGAATAATGGAAGTATCGAAAGCTCACATAAAGAAATGGTGTCCCTGGTTGAATATTGTGTTGATATTCACCAGTCTTGAAAGAATAATTGTGTTATGAAGGACTTCTTTTATGAACAGAATTACAGGGTTTTTAACAATTATTTTCTCAACCACATAGTTCTGAGTTCAGTCCCTCTGGGTAAGTGTCGAAAAGCATCCCTTTCTTCTTCATTTGACCGACCGTCGAAGAGCGTCCCTCTTTCTTCATTTGACCGACTGTCGAAAATCATCCCAATTTTTTCGTTTGTTTGGTCGATCGTCGAAGAGCATCCATCTCTCTTCTTTCACTTATAAGTTGCGAAACAAGGAACATATAACTTCCACCCTCTCTACGCGTCTCATCCTCTCTACTCGTCTCATCCTCTCTACTTGTCTCATCCTCTCTACTTGTCTAGACTCCTTTAATATTTCACTTTCAAGTAGTCATTCACAGATAAATTCGACTACTTACGCAATGGCATGTTATTGTTGGCACTCCGTCGCTTACGACGTCAAGGGTTCCAGTTGATCCGATCAACGGAACTGTCTGCTCGTGAAATTAACGTGCAAGTGGCTGA
>NC_142947.1:36232367-36234867 GCF_046866305.1 Octopus bimaculoides | reverse complement strand
AGTTTTAGTTAGCTAACTAACCAACTCACTTCCCCGTCTATCTCTCTCCCTCTCTTGTTCTTCATCCTTTCTGTTTTTCTCTCCCAACCCTTCCCTATTCTTCTCTTCCTTCTACCATATTGTGGGCTTTTATTTCTTTGTCCTCGAGATTATCCTTCCGACGGGTTTCATTATAGACTGTCCTAGCTACTACGTCATGTCTCGTGTGAGGACAGTTTCGGACAACTGCTTATGATATGGGTCATATCTTCAGTGTGAACTCCGCAAAGTCTACATCGGTTGTCTCATTTTACGGCTTTTCCCTCATCCCTATCCCTTTTGTGCATCAGGTACTTGGTTGATATTTCCTGCTCCTGGATTGCCATCGCATACCCTTCAAAGTGAGGGGTAGTAACCTGGCTATTCGTCCATGATAAACTATTTGTATGTATGTATGTATGTATGTATGTATGTATGTATGTATATATGCGTAATGGTTTTTCAGACCGACTAATTTAACCTAAATTTCTAAATACATGTAGTAATTGTTATTAAACACAGCCTCGTTATCTATTTATCTAACACATTATCCATTTGTATTGATTCGATTGATATTAGCTTTTATACTATTCACCGCCCTTTTGCCATTGAACTATAAATAATTACCGATATAAATACGACGCGCGCACACGCACACACACGCACACACACACAGACACACACACAAACTTTCTCTCTTTTTGTCTCTCTCTTTCTCTTTACAACAGCTGTTCGTATTGAAACAATGCAAAGAAATCATTACAAGCCATGAGATCAATAGTCGGTTTAATATTAATACTATTATATAAAAAAAAATCACTATCACAGAAAACTTTCATAAGATGACTTCTACGTGAATATATTTTCTTTGTTTTCTTCCACTACTTCTCTCGCTAGGGAGTACGAAAGGACAAGCTGGCGGGAATTATGAGCAAATGAAACGACTCCCAACGATATTCGACTGTCGGATCGCTTTAACTCTGGTATGACTCATTATTTGTATGTGTTTCTTTCTCAATCAATCCTTTTTACCCATGTTTAAAGTAGATGATTTTGTACATTCATACATATCTACATTCATACATATCTACATGCAGCCATAATACATACTTACATATATACATAATATACACTATACATAATATACATATAATATATTATACATATAATATACATATTATATGTATATATAATATAATATAATATAATATAATATCACAATATTATACATATGATATACATATATATAATATTCACTATACACTATACACATAATACATATTTACGTAAACATGGTGAATAGGGAATTATGACCAAATGAAATGACTCCAAACGACATTTGACTGTCGGATCGCTTTAGCTCTGGTATGACTCATTATTTGTATGTTTCCTTCTCAGTCCTTTTTACCCATTTTAAAATTAGTTGATTTTCTACATTACATTCATACATGCAGCCATAATACACAGTTACATATATACACACTATATACATAATACATATATGCATAATACATTGGTGAATGGGGAATTATGACCAAATGAAATGATTCCGAACGATATTTGACTGTCGGATCGCTTTAACTCTGATATGATTGTCATTATTACCTCCATCTTAGCGAAGGCGGTGGTATTGTTTTCAGTCGCGTTTGTTTGTTTGTTCGTCCGTGGACAAGATATCTCAAGAATCACTGGATGGATTCGGATGAAACTTTCAGGGATGTTTGGTCGCGTGACTGGCACGAACTGATTAACTTTTGGGATCGATCCGGTACCGGACAAGGATTCTGGATTATTTTTGGGGAAAAACGGCGGCCGAAACAGTTGTCATGCTTCAAACCGCTTACAAAGACGCTGCCATGAGCAAAACACAAGTATACGAGTGGTTTCCACGCTTTAAGAACGGTCAATTGTCGCTTGAAAGACAGCCAACGAATTTTGAGCGAGGAATCACGAATGAAAAGAGTTGCAGCAAAATTTGTGCTCCGCTTGCTCTCGGAAGATCAAAAGCAGTCACGACTGAATGCGTGTCGTGAAGGTCATCACTGGTGACGAAAGCTGGTGCTACGTGGAAGAGGTGAAGAAAAAAACGACGGAGGCGTTAAAAAGCATCACTTCGCAAGAGTTCCAGCACTGCTTCGTAAAGTGGAAAACACGCCTGGACCGATGCATTGCTTTAAATGAAGAATACTTTGAAGGCGATATAAGTGTAAAACAAAGTCAATAAAATAATATTGCAAAATACCGGTTTCTTTTGGGTACTCCCTCGTAAGGCGTAGGAATGGCTGTGTGGTAAGTAGTTTGCTTACGAATCACATGGTTCCGGGTTCAGTCCCACTGCGTGGTACATTGGGCAAGTGTCTTCTACTATAGCCTCGGGCCGACCAAAGCCTTGTGAGTGGATTTGGTAGACACGGAAACTGAAAGAAGCCCGTCGTATATATGTATAAATATATGTATGTATGTATGTATATGCTTGTGTGTC
>NC_142947.1:36192367-36229867 GCF_046866305.1 Octopus bimaculoides | reverse complement strand
AGATTTTAGAATAGAAACCATTGAGTATAGTGACAGGTCCGACTGCAGAGTTAGTCATTAGATCAGGAAATTAGAAAATGTAATGCGACCGACGTTATTGTGGCGATAATGGTGCTTCATTTCCTAGACACAAAAAAATCACAAAGGTTGCGTTGTCAGAGGTAAAGCGCGTGCTTTTTGATGCAAGAGAGTGAGGAATCGTTCGCTGAATCCGAGTGAAAGAGGCGTGACGTTGAAACATTGCCACAATTGATGGGCCACTACAAGAAGATACTATTTTATTGGAAGTAAATATGTGTAGTTTTTTAGCAACACTTTACTTAAGTGTTTAGTAACCTGCTGTAACTTGAGGGAAGAAAAAGATGACCGTGTCTAGAAGCTCATAAATGCCAAAAATTCCTTACACAGGACATTGAAATCAGTCGATGGTCTGTTTCGCACCTTCAGACAAACTCAATAAAAGGTCAGGTGATCGATAACTAACTGATTGGAAATTTTTCATTCTTCTTCGGAGTCTCGTCACAACTGGAGTCACACAACTGGCCTATTGAGACATTGTCAGTAAAGCTTAGTTGTAAACAACTTTTCAGCAAGACAAAATTATGTAATGTTTTTCTTCCCTGCAACATTAAATATGATTTGAAATCGTTTTTTATCTTCTGTTAGTTGTTTTGGTCATTGCACTGCAACCATGCTGGGGCACCAACTTGAAGGGTTTTGGTCGAATAAATTGACTTCAGTACTTATTTTTCTTTTCAAATCTGGTGCTTGCCGAACCGCTATGTCAAGGGGACGTATGAGGGAGTGCTGAAAAATTCCTGGCTTTAAGGGTATCGCGAAAGGTTTGGTTGGAGGAGGCCCAAACTTCTGAATTCTTTTACAGGGCTTAGAAAAACTGAAGGACCACTGCAATAAGTGTGTGAATCTGAGAGGGCAATATGTTTAATAAAATCATGATTTATTGATCCTCTTGTTTTTTCTTTTATCCAAAGTCAGTAACTTTTCAGCAGCCCCTCGTAGATGAACTAACACCAGATGTCAAGAGGTGGGGGTGGCGCAAACAATCGCACACACACACACACACACACACACACGTCGGCACGCACGTACACAAGTCTGGTAGAAGACATTTTCCCAAATTGCTGTGCAGTGGGATCGAACCCGAAACCACACGTATTTGCAAATCAAGTTTCTTAACCACACAGCAATGCCTAATGATCCATGTCTTTCATGTACCCGCTTTAATTACCTCTAGATGTGTGGCAAGCTGGCAGAATCGTCTGCGCGTCAGACGAAAGGCTCAGTGGCATTTTCTCGATTTTTTTACATTCTGAGTTCAAATCACATTGAGAGCAAACTTCGCCTCTCATCCTTTTGGGGTCAATAAAATAAAGTATAATTCAAGTACTGGGGTCGATGTAATTGACTTGTTCCCTTCCTTCCACAATTGGTGGCCTTGGAACCCTGTTAAAGGCGTCCTGTTAAAGGGGAGTGCTGTTCTCTCGGTCACTCATACGACATGGAAACTGGATAACGAGCTTTGTGTGTCCTTGGAAAAAAGACGCACCTCTCTTTCTCTCTCTCTCTCTCTCTCTCTCTCTCTCTCTCTCTCTCTTCACACATGCACTGATACACAGACACACCCACACACACACACAAACACACGCTCGCATACACGCTTGCACACACACGCGCGCGCACACACTAGCACACACACACACACACATACACACGCACACTCACGCACACCCTCAGACATACACACACACAGACACAGACTCACACGCACACATACAGACACACTCACACATACACACACACTGACACACACTCACTCTCACTATCTCTCTCTCTCACACACATAATTACACACATTCACACACACACACACACACACACACACACACACACACACACACACACACACACACACACACAAGTAGTTGTCCCTCGATTTACACGGCATTCGGTTTGAACAGCCTTGGTTTTTCTTTTACTTTTCGCCTATCGTTTAGAAATACCAATTCACCATTGTTTTCGTTTCCTTTTATGTTTTTCAGTTTCCTTTCTTTAATTTTACTTCTACGCTATATTAGCAACTAATTACTTTCATTTTTTTTCTTTCTAAATATTTTATTAAATATTTTCTTTGTTGAATATCGGAGTTTCAAATGTCAAACCCAAAACAGACAAAATCGATTTCTCTGCGAATACAAAATCAAAATATTAAGTCAACTTCAAAATGGCATGCACATATCTCATGCTATGCAAAATACGAAGCGTGTTGCTGTTTGTGCTGTTCCTGTTGTTCTGTTGCTGTTGTTTATTTTAAACCCGAGTCAGTCCAGGATCGAACGCCTATGATCAAAGATGGAAGACGTTCTTGTAAACATCCTGTCTTTTGTTTACAGACACTATGTATTTAGAACTACATTAACAACTGTATCTATGGCCTTTTCAACACTACACGGAGTGATGTAAGGAAAATAGGGTTGCTCTTTCAAACGGAACAAACGACTGAGTTCAGGATCTCTCGTTAGCTTGTGCAGCAGACAAGCAACCTGATTGGTTAAGATGGTGGATAGCTAATCCATTAAATGTGTATATGTGGTATGTGCCTGTATGTGTACATGTCTGTATGTGTTTGTGGGTTTAGAAATGTGGGGAGGAGAAAGGCTAGAAAGAAAGATAGAGGAGTGTGAGATGGGAATGGGTAAGAGTAATGGGAATGAGTAAGAAAGATAGCTAACGAAACGAGAAAAATTAAGAGGGACTGACAGCGAAGTATATGATGAAGGTAATGAATAGGATGGACATTGTTACATAAAATGAGAACGAGAGAAAGAGAGGGAAAGGATAAGAGAGAAAGAGAAATAGAAGGAAAGAAGGAGAGAGTTTGCACGAGAAGAGAGAAAGATAAAGAGAGACAAAGAGAAATAGGAGAGAGTTTGATTGAGAAAGAGAGAAAGAAGGAGAAAGAAAAATGTACTGTACTGAGAGATCAAATCCCTGTATATCACATGGCAAAGTAGAATGAGCAGACGATATATCACATGACAAACAAGAGATGCAGACAATGCTATTCTGTTCGTTACATATGGTTTTATTGCATGCTAAGGTTAGTTGTAATCGCATTTAGCTGCTGGTTATATGACAAACATTTAGTAAAAATACTGGAGAGAGAATAAAATATATTGTTGGTCTATTATCGAGTCGGAGGCGTAGTGACCCGATTTATACAGACATACATGTATACATGCATACATACGCATATACAAAAATACATAAATACACACATACATACAGGCATGCATGCATACATACACATATATAGGCAAACCTCAACTTATGTCATTTCGCGTTACGTCTTTTTCGATTTTACGTCGTTTTCGTTTTCAAGGAATTTAATGTTACGTAGTTTTTGGAGTTGAGAATGTCTTGAAACAGTAACAGTCTTTTGTTATATTTCTGCTGCTTTAAATAAAGCATATTACTCTACCTCTGGTATTTGAGTACTCTTTTTTCCACCTTGTAGCACATTTTATGTGCTTACTCCTATATATATATATATATACATATATATATATATATATATATATATATATATATATATATATATATATATATTCATTTAAAATGCAGAGATGCCTATAATAGGACATCTAATCCGCTAGAAAGAGCAGCAAAGGACTACATACCACAAAATTAGGGATAATTTCCTAATTTTGTGGTATGTAGTCCTTTGCTGCTCTTTCTAGCGGGTTAGATGTCCTATTATAGGCATCTCTGCATTTTAAATGAATAATACATAGTCTATTGACTGTTTTTTATTCTCGCTCTAGACCACTGGTGGTAAATAAAATTTCTAAAATTTTTTTGCTACCCTATAATTTATTAATATGTATATATATATATATATATATATATATATATATATATATATATATATATATATATATATATATATATATATATATATATATATATATCCACAAGCGGCTATAAATAAGCGACTGATAAATACTTTCATTATTGACTACTTGAGTTCTTTAAATAATTGTGTAATGCATTTCATGGTAGATCTTCTCGATAACCGCTGGCCTGGGGTTTAACAGCAATAGCAACATAATATGTCTTGGCAGCCAATAATGAAAACGTGTTTTTAATAAGGGATTCCCTGTATGGTTGTACGAACTGCTGGAAATAACAACTGAATTTCTCTCTAATCATACTGCACCATATTCAAAAGGACACCATTGAATAATGTAGTTTCGGAGAATAAATTGATGGTCACGACTGGGACGTCTCTGATTATAGTGCTTTTTGGTCAGAGCTGGACTAGAGTTAAATAAGAGCTTAAAAGCAAGACATAAAACTAATTTTGCTTTATGCAGACCCGAAATTAAACAACAGCAACAATAACAACAACAACAGCAGCAACAATAACAACAGCAGCAACAACAACAACAACAAACAACATAGTATAACCCTTCCCTATCACCCATAAAAAATTTTACACCTCCCTGCATTTCTTTTCCTCCCACCAAAACACCGGTGTACAACGATTTCCTCATGACGTCATTCTGCGTTCCTGGTTCACAGAATATCTCAAGACAAGTTCCTTTGAGATATAATACATGTAGCCTCGTTTATCACTGTTTCATTTATCACTGATCCGGGATAACGCTGTAGGCTCAATTGTGAAACGTGTTACACTTATCACCGATTGATCTCTGGTAACGCGGGTCGGCGACCAGTCGAAGATTCTACTTGTACAACAAAACGTGCCCCAACGACCAACCACATTGCATTGACTATCGCTTGTATTTCCACGACCAAACTGCGATGCTGCGTATGTTTTATACGTACACGAACCCATCAATATGGGAACAGTAAACAGAGAAAATACGAAGGCACTTGATCCTAACAAGCGACGCAGACAAGTGTATTCTCTACAGGAAAAGGGCAGAGATGATCAAGAAAATACATAACGGTGGAAGCTTTTGCTGCTGTGAGCTGCGAGTTTGATGTCAATGAATCTACTATTCATTCCATTTACAAAGTGCATGGAGACGATTCATTTATTACTCATTCTTGTATTACTGTGTTTTTAACCAAACACCCATGGTAAAAGAAGATAGATACAGTAGTAGCTCCGTTCGACGTTTGTATATACATAATAAATGTCATACAGATCGTTACGACAGTTTTAATGCTTCTTTTCTATCTTCACAGTTTATTGGAAGCATTTGAGAAGACAATCTGCCATAGAACAGTAATCGTTTGGAACAACATGATTCTTCGTAAAACAACTAAGATCTTCTTAATGGTCATGTTATGCTCCTACAGTTACACTCTCTTCTATATTAACAAAATTATTCAGAAACAACCGAATAACCTGTCAATATTTCAACACTATTTCAACGACAGATACTTTCGCCAAAGCGATGAACTGCAGGTAAAACATGATCGTTTATATCGATTTATTGCATGGAGAAAAAAAAATGCCTCAATTAATGAGGAATAGGGATAATTAGCTAGATCAAGGGTTCTCAACTATTTTTTATTTACGGACCCCATTGATTACTATTTTATTCTGGTGAATCCCCATAGCCATTCAATTTTTAAAAACTTTTTATAGAAACTTCTTTCAAAATTCCTATTTTGTTTTTCACACATTCACTTGTGTTGGTTGAACTCTGCAAAATGTAAGAGAAAGAAACTTAGCTGTTTCTTGCAATACATACCAACGCATACATCTAAAGCAAAATTTTTTTCAGGGGCTCTTAAAATATTATCGTGGATCCCCAATTTACTATTTTGTTACGTGGTCCCCCACAAAATCTTGTATGGATTCTCTGGGGCCATATGGACTCCGGTTGAGAACAATTGAGCGAGATCGACCTTAGTTCTTAGCTGGTACTTAGATATTTTATTGATACTCTGAAGAAAAAGACAGGCAAAGTCAACCTCAACAAGGACTGAAGTCAGAAGATAATGTGTCGTAATTATACACTGTATACAGTGATATAAAAGTAAAATGATTTAATTTGCTATGCTGTTGTAAGTAGAATCTTCCGACATTCTGTACAGATCTTCATGAAAGATTTGGACGAATGCATTATGGATTCAGTTAAAGACTTATTTTCAATGACTACGGTGATTACGTTAGACAACTGTGTACATTTTTCGGTGATATTAGACCTCCCCAGCAAAGTATATAATTCACGGTATTTATCTTTTATCGTTTACTTGTTTCAGTCATTTGATTGTGGCCTTGCTGGGGCACAGCCTTGTAGAGTTTTAGTCAAGTAAATCGATCAAGTAAATATGTGTGTGTGTGTGTGTGTGTGTGTGTGTGTGTCAGTGTGTATACACACACACACACATTAATTAACACATCTAAACTAACTTGGGTGTGTTGTTTATGGCACCCAGGACTGTAGTAAACGTCTCTAGAAATCATCTCCGACAAATGCTAAAGATCACATATAATACTGGTTGACAATATTTCGTCATCACCGTTAGATGGTGGTGTTGTATCACGTTATTTCACCGTATTGCGGATCGGCAGCAACAGTCAGCCATACACGGAATACCAGACCGAAAATCTACCAAACTGAAATATTGTAAACCGATATTATTTATGTTTCTTAAGCATTTTTCATCTAGACGAAATGATTTTACGGGACTTTTAATGCAGTTTAAGTCGTTGAACAATACAACCAAGTTAGATTGGATGTCCTACTTACTATTCTTTACAAAGATTGCTTCTATCACTATTAGCTATAAAACACACACACACACACACACACACACACACACACACACACACACACACACACACACACACACACACACACAGAGTTAAGAGCCGAAAGCAAATTAATCGTTTTATCAATTAGTTTACCTGAAAATAATAATTTCTTACATAAAAATAAAACTAGGAAATTGCGTGCAGGGATCAGACGATTAGATTGGACCCCAGTACGAGAGAGGTGCTTAGAATTACAGACACCAAAAGGGTGAAAGCAAAATGCCAACTTACATGCCAACTTGTCCACATAGGTGGAACTAGAACTCAGATTGTGAAAGCCAGAATATACCCTGTGTGGCATCTGCCAATCTGCCGCCCTAATTTTCATTGAAAATAAGTCTTTAATTCTTTCTACTATTTGAACAAGAGTGGAGGCACAATGGCCCAGTGGTTAGGGAAGCAGACGCGCGGTCAAAGGATCGCGGTTTCGATTCCAAGACCGGGCGCTGTGAGTGTTTATTGAGTGGAAACACCTAAAGCTCCACGAGGCTCCGGCAGGGGCTGGTGGCGATCCCTGCTGTACTCTTTCACCACAACTTTCTCTCACTCTATCTTCCTGTTTCTGTTGTACCTGTATTTCAAAAGGGGCCAGCCTTGTCACACTCTGTGTCACGCTGTATCTCCCCCGAGAACTACGTTAAGGGTACACGTGTCTGCGGAGTGCTCATCCACTTGCACGTTAATTTTACGAGCAGGCTGTTCCGTTGATCGGATCAACTGGAACCCTCGTCGTCGTAACCGACGGAGTGCCAACAAATTTGAACAAGGCTTGAGAGTTGCGTGATATTCGATTACATCGATCCCAGTGCTCGACTGCTACATATTTTATTGATTCCGAAATGATTAAAGGCCGAGTTACGTGCAACCGGAAGAAAAGCCTCTAAGCATTTTGTTAGGTGTGCTAATGATTCTGCCTGCTAATTGCCTTGTTTTCATTGAAAATAATAAAAGCAGAAAGAAATCTTGATTTTAAAGAAATACTTTAGGAAAGTAAACCGCGTTTGACATTTATGAAGCAAACTTGATACTTGTTAAAAGTCAAGTTCGGCAAAAAATCTTACTACTTGTAACAATAATTAATTTACTTCTAACATATTTAATGTAACGAACATTAAAAGTCTAATTATAAATAATTAAATGGTGTAGGAAAGACTTCACTAACTCAATGACTACGGTGATTACGTTAGACAACTGTGTACATTTTTCGGTGATATTAGACCTCCTCAGCAAAGTATATAATTCACGGTATTTATCTTTTATCTTTTACTTGTTTCAGTCATTTGATTGTGGCCTTGCTGGGGCACAGCCTTGTAGAGTTTTAGTCAAGTAAATCGATCCCGAAACTTATTCATTAAGTCTAGTACTTATTCTATTTGTCACTTTTGCGGAACCGCTAAGTTACGGGGACACAAACACACTAACATACGCGCGCGCATTCACACAAACACACACACACACAGAGACACATACACATACAACGAGCTTCTTTCAGTTTCCCTCTAACAAAACCACTCACAAGGCTTTGGTCGGCCCGAGACTTTAGTAGAAGACATTTGCTCATGGTGTGACGCAGTGGAACTGGACCCGGAACCGTGTGATTAGGAAGCAAGCTTCTTACCACATACCGATGCCTAAAACATAGGATAAGGTCCCCGCAAGTCTGGAACACATGACCTTCTGTGTGTTAAACAGAGGTACTAACCACTACACTACTTGCTGAATTAGTGATGAGAAAGTTATTACGTAGATGTTTAGGATAATTCAGAACGCCCTTTAGCATTTAAATGATGTGCATATTTTGTTATTATTTTGTTTATATATATATTAAAAATTATATTTGCTATTTTGTCTGAAATATCTTTTGATATGTATATCTTAGAAAAATGCCATCATGAAAAGATGAGAATATTCTGCTAATTTTTTCTATTATAGTTACGAGGCCTGAAATTATAAGAGAAAGGCTTGTCAATTACATCGACCCCACTGCCCAACTAATACTTATTTTATCGACTCCAAAAAGATGAAAAGCAATGTCGAACTCAGCGGAATTTGAACTCTTGAAAAGCCTGAAGAAATGTTACGAAGCATTTTGTTCGATGCTTTAACAATTCTGCCAGCTCGCCTGTTTAGTCATTGTCCTAGTTATGGTGCGGCTTTTACACAGTTTTCGTCAGCCAAATTTACTCACAAGGCATTGGTCGGTCTGAGGCTGTAGTAGAAGACACTTGCCCAGGGTGCTGCGTAATGGGACCGAACCTGAAACCATGTGGTTGCAAAACGAACTTGTTAAGCTTGTTAATCACACAACCATAGCTGCACCTATTGTTTTTTTTTTATAGTTTGTATGCGTTTGTTATTTTAGTATTATTATGCTGTGGATAAAAATCTCTTAAACTCATTAGGTGTGATTATTATTTTCCTCCATTTTCTGTAAGCATGTTTCTGCCTCTTTTTGTTTTGTTTTATTTTACATGTTCCTCAATGCTGTCACTGATACGTTTATAAATCTCAATTTTCCTTCTACCTGTGATGATAATAAATCAATTTTCTTTCTTCCTATTTTAGAAGCAAATAACTTTAAAGCTGTCAACTTCGTGTAAAGAAAAACAAAATTTGGTATTTATAAAATGTATGAAATGTGCGACCGAAACAATGGCTACTGTGATACGACGATTTGGTTACACTAGAAATTTATCGTTTGTACTTCCAATTGGCACCCATATTTATCTTGGTTGGCCATACCTGATGGAAAAGATAGACTATCGGCCACCTTTCTGCAAGAACTGTAGTACTGCCTACAACATCCTGATGGAACATGCAATTTACAACCGTTCTATTATGCGATCTCTAATGCCCAAAGACACTGTATACATCTCCATTATCCGAGAACCGTATGACCGCTTCTTATCAACCTTCCATTATTTTAAAATAAAAGATTACGTGGTTTTAAACGAGACTGATTATGTTTCTCAATATTTGAACAACTATCACAAGTACGAAGCGATTTATAAAAGTAAAACTTTTTCTGAACATTATTGCATTCCCCGAAATTTTTCGCTTACAGAGAATCTTATGGCCCACTGCTTGGGTGTACCTCTCGGCTTTCCCGCGGGCAGGAAATCGATTGCATCTTATTCAACCGGAGAAATCACGCGTTACTTGCAAGATCTTGACAATGACTTTTCCCTTGTAATGATCGTCGAATATTTCGATGAGTCTCTTATTTTGCTACGACGTTTAATGTGCTGGAAAATGAAAGACATTATTTTTCGCAGAGTCAATATAGGTGGCTACCGTAAAACCAACGCTTCGAACAACAGACAAACAGAACAAAACCGACAGCTATATAAGTCTTACAGTCGGATAGATTACATTTTATACAACTATTTTAAACGAGTTTTGTTGGAAAAAATTAAACAACAAACACCGGATTTTTTCGATGAAGTAAATCACTTCAGAAAAGTCGAGTCTGAAGTGACTGAATTTTGTGATAATTTTTATCTGAATAAATCGACGAAAAAATTTATTTCTGTAAATCAAACTTCCTGGAACAATGCTTTTAATTATACTGATGAGGACTGTAAATTAATGTATACTTATCTATTGTCGGCTATGCAAAACCGTTACGATAACGTAATGGGTAAATTAACGGTTTTACCACAAAGCCCTGATCGGAAAACTTGTTGATATGCAGTTTTACTGAGAGAAATCAATAGTTATTTGATGTTATTATGTTCACATCGAAGCAAATAATATCATTTGCGAAAACTATCAAGTAGGAGAATTAAAAAAAAAAGAACAAGGAATTGTTGCAGTTTTTAATGATTTAATAATTTAATTAAGATATTATTTATTTATATGAAGTTATATCATGCATTTGTAAGTTATAAATCTGGAAACGGGCTAATCATTGACACACTACGGATGGTGAACACGACAAGCGATTTCATGCGCAAATCGTGCGGAATGTACCGCGCACAGAGTATTTTCATTCGAATGAAGTGGTTTCTCAGCGAAGCGTATATCATTCACTGAACTATATGAAGCAAAGATACACACGCACGCACGCGCGCACACACACTCTCACTCTCTCTCAGACATACTCACAGATATGCACACACACACACACACACACACACACACACACACACACACACACACACACACACACACACACACACACACACACACACACACACACACACACACACATATATAAAACAAATGATAGAGACAGAAAATGGAATACACGATAAGCTTCATTGCTCAAAACGATCGTTTCGACCCATCCTGTATCGATACTTTGCGAGTGGGATACAGTAGTACAACTAGTTGTGGTGCATCCCTCGGTGCAGATGCATCTCCTCAGGTGATATTATAAGGGGTCTCTCGTTATATAAATCTGTTTCGCTCGATTTCAATACGGCATGTTGTTAGTGAGCGTAGGTTTAAGCCGTTGGGCAAGAATGGCTAGGGACATATTCCATTGCAATGTTGCTGATTACTTGTCTACATTTCTTCAGTATTAAATAAAAGACGGGGAGTAAATAAGAAAAATAAGAAGTATATGAGAATTATACAATTATACAAATTATACAATAAAGAAAAAATTATAAGCATCAGTACATACCTAGAGCTACTGACGCACCCACTCTTGTGGAGCAGTTAAGATGTCATTAAACTCTTTGATATCGGTCCAGGCATCTTTTCTTTCATGCTGTGAGTCGAGGCACAGCCGGTTCCGCGTGACTGGGTTAGCCGCTTTTGTTGGTCGTATATCTCTCAGTGGCCATGGTACATACACACATACATATACTACAACATGAGCTACACACACACACACACACACACACACACACACACACACACACACACACACACACACACACACACACACACACACACACACATATTCGTCCGCTCTAACGTATATATCTATATGAATACACACATATATATCACAACATACACTTATATATACATTCACACGTATACACTCTCTCCCACGTATGTAGATATATGTATACTTTCATCTCTACACTTGTGTTTCAAATACTGGAGTCGACTTGTTCGATGAAACCCTTCAAGACGGTACTCCAGGATGGCTACAGCAGAATGTCTCAAACGAATAAAGTTAAATAAGTACATACGAGATGGTATCAAAAGGTTCCTTGACTAGTTATATTTAATAAAAAATAACTTATTTACCTTAGGTTTTAACATTATCTCCTTCGGAAACGTCACCTTGCGCAGCAATATACCATCCCAGCGTTCCTGTCATTTTTGGAATCCGGCCTGGAAGTCGTTTTCTGCAATCGCATCAAGAATCTTCTGCGACCCGCTCTGGATCTCGCCAACGATGTTAGAACGGTGACCTTTGAGCTGCATTTTCATCTTGAGGAAGAGACGGAAGTCTGCAGGTGTTAAATCTGGCGAATAGGGTGGGTGCTGAAGCGATACCATGTTGTTTTTGGCGAGAAATTCACGAGTGAGGGGGAGCTCAGTGACAGGGGTGCATTGTCGTCGTGAAGAATCCAATTCTTTGTGCTCCACTGCTTTGGGGTCTCTTTCGCCGAATGTCCTCCCTCAAACGCTTCAAAACGTCGTTGTAGAACTCTCGATTGGCAGTTTGGCCCCGGGGCAATGAATTCTCGCTGCACAATACCATATTTCCGAGGGTGACGCGCGCAGAAGGTCTCCCAGATCGCTCATCGTCTTCCAGGGTCGTTCTTCCGCTTTTGAAACACCCGTGCCACTCGTAACATTACGTACGACCCATTGTCTATTCACCGTAAGCTTGCCGAAGCATGATCAATGTCTCTGTAGCAGACTTCCCAAGTTTAGCACAAAATTTCACGTTGGTTCTTTGTTCCTGTTCATGACAAAATCACAGACTACAGCATACACGTGATCACAAAAACAAATTTCACAACTCACGAAGTAAACCCTGCGTCGTCACTCAGCACGCCATACTGCCTCATGAATGTCACTGCTGGCTCTCACTGCACGTGCAGCCATGTGCTGCCATGTGTTAAAGTGCTACAGAACTAGTCCGGGAACTTTTTGATGCACAGATGTTTATATATAAGTATATGACTCCACACATACATGTACGCATTTGTGTGTACGTACTCACCTATGACTACATCCAAGTTTGGTTGGACATACAGACACGTTCCGATGTTGTATTCGATGGGACATCTCTAGTCAAACAAGGCAATTTAATAAAACAATTAGAACAACACGATAGAAAACAGTATTAATACAGTATTCGAGACTAGCTGGTGAACAGACCCTGAGCAAAGCTGCACATAAAATTATTCCCGGTCGAATATTCAACTGCACATGCTCTGCGCAGTTGAAACACGTGTAGGTCGTAATAACCATAAAAATATGGGGTATGAAATTATAAAATAACAGGAAATAAATTTTGAGGATGAACAGGTCTCTTTATTTTATATCGTTATAATTATTGCTTTTTTCCCTCCTCTTTTCATTTCACTGTGTCCCTGTCATTTTTTTTCTCGCCCCTCTTTATTTCTTCTGTCTCTCTGCCTCTACCTTTCTCTCTTCTCTCTCCACGTGACCGGTGTTCGGCCAAGACTGACCTTTCTTTCTTTGTTCGGCCGTTGTCCGTGCAACATCTATATTCTTTCCTGTGCCTGTGAAATCTTGTATCCCTACCGTAAGGCTTTACATCCACAAACACCAGCTTAATTTAATTCGTCCTTAGTCGAAAGACACCTGTTGTTATGTCCTGTTATTTGTATTTGTGTAACTTTCTCCGTTTTTTTTCTGTCCTTGTTTTCATATACATTTGCTGCTTTCTTCCAAGGAGTCTGATGCTCTTAGCTTAGTTTTTCCTTGGGGTTGGCCAGATTGGAGCAATCTCGAGTATAACCAGCCGAAATTGCAAAGATAATCTGAAACTCGACTGAGGAAAGAAAACTCCGAATGTTTTTTTTGTATCGTCTATCTGGATGTTTTGTTGTCCCTTTCTTGTATCACCTAACTGTCTGGATGTTTTGCGTTCTTGTCCCTTTTTGTATATATGTATATATATATATATATATATATATATATATATATATATATAGAGAGAGAGAGAGAGAGAGAGAGAGAGTGTGTGTGTGTCCCAGAATTCTAGAATTAACTATCTATTTCAATGAAATCAAACAATTTTTAAAAAACTTATTTTTATTTATGTTTATTATGTTGATTATATGTTAAAAGTGTATTGTATAAATTTTAAATTTTGTTTATGATTTTATAATTTTCATAATATTTTATAATTTCAATTTCATTCCTGTTGGATCCCGCTTATCTGTCCACGGCAGCTTGTTTTGAATCTGGCTGCAATCATTTTCTCTACCTCCATCCCTAGGATGGAGCAATTGTTTAGCTGAAAGAATACATTCAGTTAGCATTACAGGAGGTAGCTCCGGAAATGTTTCAAAATCTGTTTCGCAACACTAAGGATAGATTTGAAATCAATTTGATTTGGTATCATAATTAAATAATACATGTAAAATTCTGTCATTTTTTAAACAAATTCGCCCGACTTCATTGAAATAAATAATTAATTCTGGGACATACTGTATATATATATTCTATATATATATATATATCGTCTGTATAAGTATGTCAGAAATGATTTCATACCTTACAAGTATCTATCCGTTTTTTATATTATACTGTATTAGCTCGACTTATAAACCTACACTTTCTTCTACGGATCCTGCATCCATGCACTGGACTTTGGATTTCCCTTTAACAGGGAAGGCAAGGTAGTTTTCATAGTACTGGTGGCTATGGTGAAAGAATATGTGTGGTGGACTCGTGCGAAAGGTTTAGAGACAAACATTTTCCTCTCTGGCCAACTTCTCATCAGCTTCTTCAAATATCACTTGAAGAGGAAGTTGAGAATAGAGAGAGAAATTTTGTCTCATGAAAGGTGGGTGAATGTGTCAAGGATGGTACGAATAAATGACGGAACCACCTTGAGCATGAACCTATAAAATAAAGAGAGAAAGAGCGCCTTGCTCTCATGTTAATGTTTTTCTTTTTCGTTTCCGAGGTTACCGTGGTTCTTTTTCGCAAAATTTTCTTTCCACGGATAAATCTAGTTAATGTTATATTTCTTCCACCTTTTGGGAACTGTTATTGTTAACAACGATTTTTGTGTTATTTCCCTGTTTACACGTAAAAAAAGGGGGGTTTTCTTTCCCTTTTGATCGATTTCGAAAAAGAAAATTCTACATTGTATTGTCCCCTCTGTGTTTGGCCCTGCATGGCTAATAAAGAAATCTATCTATCTGTCTATCTGCATATATACGCACGAACGTACATACATAAGCATTAGTTCTTTTACTCTCTAATAATAAATAATCAAACAAAAGATATGGGAGAGCGAGCTCTAATCCTGTTAAAATGCACAAATGTCCCTATTAGCGTTTTATTACTTGCATTCTTCCCCATCCCATCTCAAAATAAAACACATTAAAAGCGACGAAAGAAACAAGTTTTTGCTAGCTACGCTAACTAAATATAAACGAGATGGGTAAACATAAGAGCGTACTGCAAGGGCGATAACAAAACAAATAATTCTGTTTTCCGAACAAAGACAAACAAAATTATACATATACGTATATTAAAAGCATAAATTAATCAAAGAAGGAAAATAATAAAGATAAAATCCATGAAAAAAGGAAGAAAACAGGTCGAATGAGATAGCTAGTGTTTAATTGAGTAGATAGCAACGCATTAAGTGGATCTATATTCGATGGTGGATATCGTCTGCCTGCATTTTTAAATACTCGTGTCTTTGATACCGTGACAAAGAATTAGAACAGTAAAGCACTTTTCTACTGATTAAATAGTGAAGATGTATATTTATTTTTTCATTCATTAACGAGTTTTTCTGTTCTTTTAATGATTTGCTTATTTACTTTATTTATTTATTTGTTTATCTATATTTCTTATAATTTGTTTTGGTATTTATTTCGGTCTTTATTAACTAAAATGAAATGTTTATATATATATATATATATATATATATATATATATATATATATATATATATATATATATATATATATATATTTATATATATATATATATGTATATATATATATGTATATATATGTATATATATATATGTATATATATATATGTATATATATGTATATATATATATGTATATATATGTATATATATATATGTATATATATATATATATGTATGTATGTATGTATGTATGTATTTATTTGTTTTTCTTCTCCCCTGCGAATCCCAGTCTTAATATCTGTCCTGATTTGAAGCGTACCACCGAAATCCTGATCATTGCTGCACAAGACCAGGCTCTCGCTACCAATTCAGTGAAGTATAATATCTATACAACTTCTGACACCCAGAAATGCAGACTCTGTGGAAAGAGTGTGGAAAATGTGACCCACATGGGAAGTGGATGTGAAAGCCTTGCACAAAAAGAATACAAGCGCCCCCACGATAAAATGTGTGTGTATCTTCATTGGCTCTTATGCCGTGAATACCAATATGAAGTAACGGAGAACTGGTACGAGCATGTACCAAGTAAAGTTATGCAGGAGGAAGGAAAAGTAACGATACTCTGGGACTATGATTTTCAGGCGGATCATGTAATCGAACACCGTCGGCGGATATTGTCATATTGAGTAAGAGAGACAAATTCTGTCAGATCATTGATGTAGCCATACCAAATGACATGAATGTTGTGAGTAAAGAGGTTGAAAATTTACCTTAATACTCCGAATTGAAAGTGGAAATAGCAAGACTCTATGGAATGCGAGAGGGTAATGTAAAAGTGACACCAGTGGTGATCAGCGCGTTGGGATCCATCCCATTGACTTCTTAAGGCAACTGGAAATCCCAGGCAAGATTGATATCTTGCAAAAAAGCAGCCTTATTGGGTACAGCGCACATCTTAAGGAAAGTATTATCTGTCTGAGATCCTTGTTGTGACTTGACAGATGACTAAAGACTCCGGAGCATTTTTACCTACACTGTGTTACGAAGGAATAATAATAATATTTATAATAATAATAATCCTTTCTATTATAAGCACAAGGCCTGAAATTTAGTGGGGTGGGTTAGTCGATTACATCGATCTCAGCTTTTCGAATCGGTTTGTGGTCATCGAATATTCTTTCGAGGATGAAGACTCCTACTTTCTACCGTTTGCAACACTTCAGCGCATGCCTGTTGACCGTTTTCTGCGTTTTAGCTTGTCTTACAAACTCATTTTGAAAAATTCAAATTTGATTGCAAAGAATTCAAATTTGATGGCAAAGAATCCAAACTTGATCGAAGACATCTATCTATCTATATATATATATATATATATATATATTTACATACATTCATAAATATACATGACTGGCTTCTTTCAGTTTTTTTCTACCAAACCTACTCACAAGACGCTGGTGGCCCGGAGCCATTGTAGAAGACACTTGCTTAAGGTGCCACGCAATGGGACTGAACCCAGAACCATGTGGTTGGGAGGCAAGCTTCTTAATCATGCAGTCACATCTATGCCTATTGATCAAACTCACCTAATTTTGCATTTGTTGGTTGATTTTGACTGTACAAAGTTACTTTCCTAAAATACAAAAATGTCATGCATTAAGTAGATACCTAATTAATAATTTGATATCTTTAGCGAGGAATGAAATAAAAATTAATTTAATTTTAATACATACCAGCGAGCTATGGACAACGTTGGCCCCGCTCTGACTACTCTCATTTTCCGTCTTATGTATTTTCAAAATTACATCATTGAATAATAGATCGTGATTCGCCCAATTGCCTTCAGCTATATCAGATAGTTTGAAAAGCACTGATTTAGACGACAGTTTATTCACCACACCCTGTATATATATATATATATATATATATATATATATATAGATGTTTTCGGTCTAGTTTGGATTCTTTGCCAACAAATTTGAATGCTTTGCCATCAAATTTGATGGCAAAGGATCCAAACTAGATCGAAAACATCTATATATATATATATATATATATATATATATATATACATACACAGACATATATGTATATACATGTATATATACATGCATACATACCTACAGTCATATATGAATACACACACACACACACACACACACATGCACACACACACACAAATATAATTAATACAAGAAGAAAATAAATGTAAGAGGCGTTACTTAATGCAGTCTTATATGCACTATACCTTTAAAAAACGCACAGCAAAAGCGAGTTTGTCGCGGTCGGAAGGTCTTGGATCATAGTGCTGCTCAGTCAGAACTGACCAAGGGCTAAAGCTACTGCTATTGCTACTACTACTACTACTACTACTACTACTACTACTACTACTGCTGCTGCTGCTGCTGCTGCTGCCACTACTACTGCATAAATGTTGTTACAACAATGTGATTACTGTCATCAAACCACCACCACCACCATCATCATCACTGCCATTACCACCTCCACGAGCCCCACGAACACTAGAAGTACCACCACCACCACCACCAACACTGCCACCATTACCATCATCACCACTACAATTACCACCACCACCACCACCACCACGAGCACTACTACCACCGCAACCACGAGCACCACCACCACTATCTCTTGTCACTGTTACTGCTACTATTCTACCTCTGCTACCAGCATCATTGCTGTTACAACAACAACAACAACAACTACTACTACTACTACTACTACTACTACTACTACTACTACTACTACTGCTGCTGCTGCTGCTGCTGCTGCTACTACTACTACTACTACTACTACTACTACTACTACTACTACTACTACTGCTGCTGCTGCTGCTGCTGCTGCTACTACTACTACTACTACTACTACTACTACTACTACTACTACTACTACTACTACTATCTCTAACAAGGAAAGGAGACGCTGCCACCATTGTCATCAAGGTATGCAAACAATTCTAGACTCTGTTATTCCAATATCAACAAACATCATTTATCATGATTTAAAAGTAAAATAGTATCTGCAAATTGCTACGATTCCTCCATTAATGACCACCACCACACTGTCGTCACCACCGCCATCTTCACACCTGCAGCATCATCACTACTAACACAACTATCTATTCTGTCCTACACGGCCAGCACAAATATCAACATCACCCTTATTTCCAATACCGCCACCATCATAACGACCATCACTCCGCCGATTATTAATATCTACGTCGTCACTGCAGTCGCTGCCGCCGCCGCCATAACCGCCACCACCATTTCATCTCATACAGAGCTCGGTAGCAATAACAGTGGAAGAATCTTCCTCAGCTTGATTACGACACCAAAGCGAGGTCAGTTTGTAACCGAGACAGGCTTTGGTTGCGACAGTCGACAGCCGACAGTCGACAGCCGACAGCCGACAGCCGACAGCCGACAGTAATAGAGCCACAAAAGCAGCATGGATGTTATGATTATCTGGAAGGTTTTCCCTCTAGTATATGTCATCATCGGAACTTTGGGCAACCTCTTAGTCATGATAATTTTCTTGAGGAATAAAGATTTGCGTCGTTCACCCAATACAATAATCATGTTCTTCACTTCACTCATAGACATCGCCCTTCTTTACACGTCGTTGCTGTGGAAATGGTACATTTATTCGGATTATCCACATGATAAAAAAGTCGGCGATGTCTTGTGCAAATTTCGCCAATGGATTGCCGTCTCGTTCGGCATGATGGAACCATGGTTTTTGATAATTGTTACGTTTCAGCGAACTTGGTTGATATATCGTCCACTCAGCAGTCTCGGTCAGACGAAAAGCCAGCGAAGATCAATTCTGGAAGTGGTATGTTTTATGATATTCGTTCTTCTCATAAATTCCCACCTCTTGTACGATTTAGACAAAGGCAATCAAATGAACATTAAACGTTTCATCTGCTGTGACCTTAAATCGCCCTATCTTCAAGTTTATATCACGTGGCTGAAACTACAGGCGATCAGCACGTTCATTCTACCCACTTTTCTAATCTTAATTTTGGACATAAGCCTTTTATATCGGTTAGGATTCTTCTGCTGCGAGTCCAGCGCTAAATATCGCCGGGTGAATAACAACCCCAATTCTGTGACGGCTAGTGCAACACGCAATGTGACGCTTATATTCGCTATAAATATAGTTTACTTGGTCACATCTATTCCTACAGCAATCTTTAGTATTTCTGGTTCGCAAGATTTAGATTTCAACATCGTTTGCAATATACTTCTCTACATTCGCAATACGTTCGGTTTCCTTACATATCTAACCAACAGCCTCTTTCGGAAGACGATTTCGTCAATGTTTAGCAAAAGATTTAACGCCTGCTGTCGAAGGCACTCAAACAATACGATCACTCCCGAAAACGGTACAATATGAAAGAAATTGTTTTTGAATTATGGATATTACTAAATTGAAAAGAGAGAAAAATGCACGAACAAAACAGGAACTTAAAATGAAACTATCATACATACGCTCTCGCACGCGCGCACACACATACATGGTCACCAGACTAGTTCACTATGCGGCGCTACTTCCCTGTACCTTTCACTGTACAGTATTAATAAATCCGTATCACCTATACTAATATACAGGTACCTTTATTTCATTTAACTATTTAAGGAAATTTAAAATTTGCTTAATTTAAAGGTGACCAACTCAGAATAAAAAGCAAAAATAATCTGGAAAAAGTTTTCTAACCGAAAGTTCCTGAAAATTGATGTGCTTGTATCAAAAATTATACAGCATACAAATATGTTGTGTAATATTAGGCTGTCCGGAAAGTTCGTGCCGATTTTTAAAGGAAAAGAAAAAAAGTCAATAGATACTTGCCATTACATTTTTAATCAACCAAATATGAACCATTTTGGTGCTGCACAATGCGTCCCCATCTTTCCTTTAACTTGAAAATACCCTCTTAAAAGAATTGAGGTGGATTCATGGCAAATAAGTCGAAAGGTAAGCTACTATAAATCGGAACGAACTTTCCGGACAACCCAATATATATATATATATATATAACGTGAGAGAGTTAGGGGTTGGGGGTTCAACCCACTAAGGGATAGTATCTATCCAGTATACTGCTGGGAGGGTACCCAATTATTGCTACACTAGTGCTATACTAGGTGCAATCAATGGGAGCGGGTAAAAGTGGAGGTTTTACCCAAAATTTGTGTAACAATTAGAAAATGGAGGATAATATGCTGAACCCAACTACAGCAGCGACTTCATCTAAGAATATCTGAAGAAGGAATTGTATTCCGAAATATCATCGGACTATAGATAACTAAATTACAACAGGTATATAGGCCATTTTTTGTATTATAGTGCATTGTTGTACCATTCAAAACTTTTTATTCTTTACAAACAATACACAATGCTTCAAGCGAACTACAATACTCTACTATATATATATATATATATATATATATATATATATATATATATATATATATATATATTATATAAAGTAAAACAAACTACACCTTTACCCTTTCAGTTAGTAACAGTTTCTTGTCGTTGGTACAATCGTCAGAGCATCATTTTTGTTCAACTCCAAAATGATATTTCATAAAAGTTCTTTCAAGAAGCTAAAAGGTTTTCCGTTTTCGTTGCGTGAATAACTCCTATGTTTTTACTTCTGGGCTCTATTTATCTCGCGTTTGTAACATATGAACGTACTTGTACATACAAATACACCCATATAGATGTTTGTGTACACACACACACACACACACACACACACACACACGTACGTACGTGCACACACACACACACGTACGTGCACACACACACACACACACACACACACACACACACACACACACACACACACACGTACGTGCACACACACGTACGTGCACACACACGTACGTGCACACACACACTCACGAACGTACACATATATACATATTTGCTTCCATTACTGGCAGCATATTTTGGTGAACTTCGTCTACCAGCATTATATTGATCTCCGAGCCCCCAGAAACAGCTGTTGGACTTATAACACTTTACTCCCTCCCCCTTAATTTTCGCTGTCGTTTGTACTCTGAGTAAGTTTGATCTATTAATATATAAATCTTCAGTCTTTGCTTTCTTTTTGTTTACATATATATATATATATATATATATATATATATATATATATATATATATATATGTATATATATATATATATATATATATATATGGGAGAATATACAAATAATAACAACAGACGAGGACAGGTGGTGTAAATAACAAAAGTATATATTAGCATGACGCTCGGGAATACGGAAAGTCTTTGACGTTTCGAGCTACGCTCTTGAACAGAAAGAATACGGAGACAAGGAGAAAAACACGGAGAAAAAAAAAATATATATATATATTGTATATCAAACCCAAGTTATATTTAATTTGTTTTTATTTAATCTGTTTATCCACGTATAGTACACAGTGCTCCTGAGTTCAAATACCACTGGGATCCACTTTGTCTTTCATCCTTTCGTGGTTGTTAAAGTGAAGTGCCAGTTGAACACTGGGGCTGATGTAATCGACTTACCCAATTTCTCCAAAATTGCTGGCCTTGTGTCAAAATTTAAAACCAATATTAGTATTGTGAATTAATTACCATTAATATGGTAATGAAAATATTAATATCACGCCTTTAATAAGTGAATGAGAAAGTTAACGAGAATAAATAATATTAAAGAAATGTGTGGAGCAAAGGTGCAGGCATCGCTGTGTGGTTAAGAAAATCTCTTTGCAACGGCGTGATTTCGAGTTCAACCCCACTCCACGGCACATTATACAAATGTCTTCTACTATGGCCTCGGACACACACACACACACACACACACACACACACACACACACACACACACACACACACACACACACACACACACACACACAATAACAGTGCAGTATTCATAGATTTCTAAAAGATGAATAGCAATACCAGACGCTGTGAGATTTGAACTCAGACGAGAGTAGCGAACTCTGTAAGACATTGTCTTCTACGTTCCAACGACTCTGCCAAATTGGCTGCTTTGAGTATCTATCTATCTATCTATCTATCTATCTATCTATCTATCTATCTATCTATCTATCTATCTATTTATCTATCTATCTATCTATCTATCTATCTATCTATCTACATATGCACGGATGTGGCTGTGTGGTAAGAAGTTTGCTTTCCAGCCACATGGCTCCGGGTTCAGTCACACCGCGTGGCTCTTCTACTATATCCTCGGGCCAATCAAAGCTTTCTGAGACGATTTAGTAGACCGAAACTGAAACCAGACTGTTATATATATAGGGAGATGTACTTGCATAGCAAGTGACCTGATCTGAGATCGAGTGCTGGAACGAAAACAACTGCAGCGTGGAAGGTGTTTATAAGCCATTTAAGAAACACACAAAAACCGTTAGATTCACTTCAACATTTAAATTTAATATACTTATATATATATATATATATATATATATATATATATATATATATATACATACATACATATATATACATACACACACACACACACATACACACACACACACACACAAATATATATTTATATATATATATATGCACACACATACAGACATGTGTGTGTGTGCGTGTGCGTATGTGTGAGAATGTGTGTGCGTTTGTATGTGTGTGTACAAGAAGAAGAAGAAGAAGAAGAAGAAGAAGAAGAAGAAAATAGTAACAAAACAACTTATATTCTGTTATTTAATTCGCATCTAAGATAGATTATAGGCTTATATGTCAATGACACCTATTTCATTTTATCGACCCTGGATAAATGAAAGGTAGAGTCGACAACGATGATCTAATGAGTCTTCCAGTTCATGGCCCCCGAACGAAATCAATGAATTATAACTGAACCAGAAATAACTAAACTATTGTTGTGACTAAATGAGGCAGATAAGAGAGATAGATAGGGAAAAAAAGAAGAGAGAGAGAGAGAGAAAGAGAGAGAGAGAGAGAGAGAGAGAGAGAGAGAGAGAGAGAGAGAGAGAGAGAGAAAGGTACATGTGTGTTGGAGTAAAACCATTGTGAGAACCATCCTTTTCCCGTGAGCCTTTGCATCATAAGAGAATACGATGTAAATGAAAATCTGATCTCTGAACTCTGCTGCTGTTAAGTTTTTCATTCATTGTAACGGCGCTTATGATACGAATGTTAATCATTTATTTGTATCGGAGACAGACGTGAAACATGATATTTAAAATAGCGGGATATTAGAGAATGCGACAATCATGTCTTTCTCAAGGACGTTTACAATCGTATGTAAAATAGAGATGGCTCCAACAGGGCAAATTTCATTTGACGCATGTGACAGTCAGAGACGCAAATTATTAAATATGTAAGCTGTAATATGTAAGCTGTAATATGTAAGCTGTAAACCTTAAAAAAATTTACAAGAATTGTATTGATTTATTTTCCACAATAGTGGAAAATAGTGGAAAAGTCTGATCATCTCGGTAAGTATTAAACAAAAATAAATTTTACCAGGAATGTATGTAGAACTTTCTGAAGACGATTCAAAAAGTGTGACGTATGTGACATCGATTCACCTGAAAATATTAACTGCTCATCTGAATCTGCTGCATTTCTCCAAAGCAACATAAAATGCCTCATGGCGTTTATTTACATTGACCTTGAGATTTCAAAAATCGATGATCAGTTTGCTAGTCAATAATGTCTGTGTGACGTATGTGACAAAAATGGATGTGACATTTTGAAGACAAATATTTTCTGTAGCTTCCAAATAGAAGAAACTGCCAAAAAATCGATACCTGGTCGAAAATAAACCATTTACACATACTTTTACAGGTGTATAATACTTGTTCTACGTGTAGGCGTGACTATATGGAAAGAAGTTTGCTTCCCAATCACAAGGTTAGAGGTTCAATTCTACTGCATGGTGTATGAAACAAAGGCTTAGTTAAAAGTCTGAAAACAAGCATGAACATTTAGGACAAACTTATAAAAACACTTTGGACATGCAAAGGCATGATCATTAGAGTTGCCGGTCCTCCAAATCTGACTAAGCCATTAAACTCTATCCTTCACTACCCCAACACAAAAAAATCCTTCTAAAAAAAACAGTTAACAACTGTTAACAAATTGGTCAATTTCATTGTGTAACAAAATTTTCGTCTTTTTTTTTTAATTTGGTCAATAAGTGTTATTTCTTATTTGTTTATATCTAGAAATCAAAGGAAATGACTTCTATTCCCTTCAAACTTTGCTTTTGTGACCTGGACATCAACATTTTGAAACTGACTTATTTTCCATTACATTCCAAACAGATTCAGTGCTGAGTTGCTGAAGCAGAAATATCGCTGTAGCAAATATTCTGCTCAATACCACAGATTTGCTTATCAGTTGCTTGACTTTAACCACTTGAGCATGTCCCTTAGTGACTGGCAATATGTGCATCTCTGATCATGAGTAGGAGTAGCTGGGGAGCATCACAGCCATGTTTTGAGAGGGATTCTTTGGGGTTTTAATAAATACTGTAACAAAAGTTTGCAGGAACTATTAGTCATTTTTCATACTTTCTAGCGGTAAGCAAATAAGATATATATCAGTTGCTACTCAAGGGCAAAAATCGTGTTATACAGTGTTATTCGTTCTGTATTGAATAAATAACACTAGGAGTGAACGAAGCTACACCACAGTAGTACAAACTTTCTATTAGGTTCGTCCGTTGGAGCGATGAGGACCATCTTGTCATTCTTGGGTTTGAGTTGTGGTTGGGCTTTGTGCGTGCGTTGGTGACTGGTCCGGTCAAGCCGAGCTCAGAATGTTCTCTGGCATTGAGGACAGAGAATGGTGGTGATAGTTAATGATAAAGTTTGAAAGATGATTGATGACTGATGATTTGTGCGGTATCTTTGTCTAAAGTGAAGAAGCTTTTCACACTGTCAAAGTCACCCTATCCTTTCATCTGTGATCATATTCAATCCAGTGGAAAGGTCAGGTCAAGACGAGTGGCGACGGAGATGAGTGCAGCAACTGACCAAGAAATCTTACTTTCCTCATCTTGCTTTTTGCACTCCACAATGTACGTCTACCACTGCATTCCCCTCCGTCGAACCACGAAGGGTTTCTTGCGCAGAGTCCGCCGGATCCAGTCTTTCTATGCATATGAATGCAAGCCCTAACTAACAAACAGTTACATAACTGTTTGTCTACCACCACCTGTTTTGGTCCGCCAGTTTACCCGGATGTGGCCGCCGTTGCATGCAAATAGCTACTTGGAGCTACCTGCAAATTTTGTGAGCTAGGTGGAGGCCGAAGCGAACGAACGAACCACCCCTCTGAGAGCAATGTGTTATGCCTTCAAAAGTGTTATCCCTTCCTGGCAACCCCGTACACCCCATACTTGTCATAAGCTGATTTTATTGAGCACTGCCCCTCCTCCCTCATAACTAAAGTGACAAGCACCGAACTCGATCCGTCAAGTCATCTATTTCATCACTGTCCACCGCCCTGCTACGCACACATGTACGCAATAAATCATACTTTTATAAAGAGATATTTTTTCCCATCAATGTTACGATCGAGTCCATTAGTTCTCTACCGAGTTATGGCCTCCATTAGCACTGAAACCTCACGCGCACCAACACGCACGCACACACACATACGCATGCACGCGTGCACACACACACACACACACACACACACACACAGATACATATGCTTTGAAGCATACACATCTGCAGACATGCACACCACCACCATCACTGGCACCACTACTAACATCATCATCACCACCACCACCACCACGACCTCCCCCCACGACGACGACGACGACCACGGCGACGACGACGACGACCACGGCGACGACGACGACGACCACAACCATCATCATCATCATCGTCATCATCATCATCGTAGTCACCGTTGTCGTCGTCGTCGTCGTCATCATCATCATCATCATCACCATCATCTTATCCTCTTCATCGTCTCTATAATTATGATTCCTACACAACACGCCTTCATTACATTTCCATTATGTCACTACTACTACTACTACTACTACTACTACTACTACTACTACTACTACTACTATTACTACTACTACTACTACTACTACTACTACTACTACTACTACTACCATAACTATCAATTTCATCAATATCACCACCACTACCAACACCACCACCACCAACACCACCACCACTACCACCACTGCCATCACAACAACTATAACAACAACAACCACTAGAAGTACGATTAGCAACCACCGCGCCACTACATGAACCACCGTCAATCTTAGAACTACAGCAATCATAAAATTTACTCGTGCCATAACTACCATTCCCACAACTACCACAACTATCTTCTCTACCACAATTTCCACTGTCACACTGAATCCCACAACTGCTCCCCGTACCCTTACAACTTCCAGCCACTGTAGCTATCCGGATCACCCTGACCCCTAGAACCATCAGTCCCACCACCACCATCACCACCACCACCACCACCAACAACAACAACAACAACAACAACGCCACCGCCGCCGCCACCACCACTACCACCATCCCAACCACTACCATTACCGCCACCACCACCACCTCTACCATTACCGCAACCACCACCACCGCCACTACCATTACCGCCACCACCACCACCACTGCCACTATCACCGCCACTACCATTACCGCCACCACTATCACCGCCTCTATCAACACTGCTATTATCCCCCCACCACACTGCCTTCCATCATGGTAACCCCTGTCAGTGGACATAACTGGAACCCATCCCGTCCCCATCCCGTCCCCATCCCGTCCCCATCCCGTCCCCATCCCGTCCCCATCCCGTCCCCATCCCTACCTCCTGTGTTAATTAATACATGAAAGTTATTCATTATAAGAAAGATGAGAAATTCTAATGGCCATAAAGACAATAGCAGCAAGAACAAGAACAACGACGACGACAACAACAACAACAACAAAAACAACAACAACAACAACGACAACGACAGCAACAACAACAACAACAACGACAGCAACAACAGCGCTAATAACAACTCACAAACACGTACAGATAATATACAGTGGTTTATTTAAAAATCAATTTTCACTCTAAAACCTCGAAGACAACGATAGCAGCCACAACAACAACTACAAGCAAATTATTACGCGAAATAAAAAAAAACAAACTAAAAACAATAGCTCAAGGAAAAATAAAGAATAAATGAATAAAAAAGATTAAAACAATAGCTATAAATAAAAACGAAGGCAAACAAAAATAAACAGTAAAAAACGGAACTAAACATATATGACAGCAGAATCGCCATTTTGGATGGCGTTTTCAGAAATGACGCAGAAAGACAAAACCCATTTTCGATAGAAACCAAATGTGTCGTAGTTTTGTGATATCAACATGAAATATTGTTGAAATCAGTGTGTCCTGTATGAAATCAATAATCCATTGTCGGAAATACGTCGTTAATAAGGGATCCGATTCTTTGTTAATTAACCGTTTGCTATGGTAACAAAACAACAACAACAAAAAAAACATCAACTGTTAGAATAACAATAACACAAATAAACAAGCTGTCATTGTTACCGAATTATGGAAGGAAAGAAGGGACAAAAACAATAAGCATAACGGTAATGAAAATGATAATGCTTGAGACACGACGACAACGACGACCACGACGATATTGATGACAACGAGCAGAACAAAAAAAGAAATATTTCTTTTTTCCTTTATAGCTTTGTAGTCTATATCACTATATAGTCTATATCTCTATCACGGATAATCGTTAATAGAGTGAGGATGAGTAAATAAAATGTGTCAGTGGAGCTAGTGAAGGTGTGTGGCCTATTGGATAGGGTGTTACACCTACGATTACAAGATCGCGGTTTCGATTCCCGGATTGGGTGGTGCGTTGTGTTCTTGAGCAAAACACTTCAGTCGTTAATGAGTAACCCGGCGACGGACTTTTGTCTCGTTCATGGAGCAATGCTGTGATCTTATGGAAACCAGATAACCGGTTTTTGAGCCAGTACTTAGCGAGATACAATGGCAGTGTTGAATAGGAGTATTTCTTCAGACTCTCTGTCCTCTGAGTTCAAAATCCCTATCGAGGTCAACTTTACCTCTCATATTTTCATCACCATCAACCTGGTAGACTCGTTATAGTGCAGATGCAGAATCATCATCATCAGCAGCAGCAGCAGCAGCAGCGGCCCTTAAACAATACTGTCTCAAATCATAAGGCTCAGAGGGTTACCTGGTTTCCATGACATATATGTGACCACGATCACAACATTTCCTCTGAATCGGGAGTCCATGTCCTCCACTTCCACTTGACTACCAGTATTCGTTTGTTTGCCTCCCTCATAATTTAGCAGTTTGGCAAAAGACAACGATAAGATAAACATCAGACGTACAGTTAAGTACTGGGTCTATTTGTTCGACTAAACCAGTGTCTCTCAGTCATTTTTTTTTACCAATGGACCCCTTTTGATCCTTATATATATATATATATATATATATATATATATATATATATATATGACGGGATTCTTTCTTGATCCCTAATTATATATATATATATATATATATATATATATATATATATATATATATATATATATATATATATATATATGACGGGATTCTTTCTTGATCCCTAATTATATATATATATATATATATGTATATATATATATATATATATATATATATATATATATATATATATATATATATATATATATGACGGGATTCTTTCTTGATCCCTAATTATATATATATATATATATATATATATATACATATATATATATATATATATGTATGTATGACGGAATCCTTTCAGTTTCCGTCTACGAAAACCACTTGCAAAGCTTTGGTTGGTCCAAGGCTATAGTTGAAGACACTCGCTCAGAGTGTCATGCAGTGGGGACTGAGCTCTGAGCTATGTGGCGCCGGAACAAACTTCTAACCACGCAGTTTAAGGCTCCAAGGGAAGGCGGGGTACCACAGAAATAGTAAATGGTTTACGGCACAAAGAGAAAAAATTACTTTAAACCTACTAAAATAGTATTCGAAGTGGTTTATATGATCGAAAATATTATTCGGAAGTGTTCATGGTACCGTAGTGAGGATCTGATGAAGGACTTTGCAATTAGAAATGTAGGAGAACATTTTTGAAATATAAATAAATGGAATTATACAAAAATAAACATTATTTTCTGTTTTGCTGTTAGTTTTGTTACATTTTTAAGAATAAAAAAAATATCTCATGGTTTATATTGTGAATTACATATATATGTGGGACATCAAAATCAAAGAACAGAAGGGCTGAGAGGATGTCTGCCTACTCGTGACAACACAGGCACCTGAAACCATTAATAAAAGCATGGTACACGTTACCAACCAACCTCACGCTCACTTGCTTTGCACGTGGCGGTTGTATACATACATACATACATACATACATACATACATACATACATACATACATACATACATACATACGTTCCAAATGGAGCCTTGTATCTTTGTTGGAAACCAGCTGTTTCCTCAGTGGAAGATTTCTAATAATTAAAAAAATAGAAGAGATCATGCATGCATGCATGCATGCATGCATACATACAATCCGGAATACAAATATACATTCATACTAATAATAATTGGAGCCCCTGGTTTTGTAAGTAAATGCCTAACTGTCAGTCGAGATAAGTTTGGAATTTCAGAAAAAGAAATTAACCAACTAATTCGCACATTACAAATACAAACTGTAAGCGGAACAGTTAAATTATGCAAGACATTTCTCAAGTTTAAAATGTGACATCATTTTCGTTATCTACGTTCTGAAGATGGAGCTTTGTATCTTTCTTAGAAACCAGCTCTTTCTTCAGAGGAAGCTTTTAAATGATTAAAAACTAAAGGGACCGAGGTTGACCATCACTGACCGCTAAAAACATTGTGCATTTATACTTTATACTTCACACTTGAATAATGAGTCCAGTTCTTGATAAACCAACATCTGCAGATATTGCCGACCAAACTTCTTCTATTCACTACATTGGTGGAGCGGTTTCGAACAGCTCGTTCAAATTCTGTATGAAAATGCGTGAGCTTTTTTCTTTTTCGAAAATATCCACTTCTTTCTCTACTTGTTTGCTTCAATGGTGCCGAAGACAAGCATTGCTTTTCCAATTGGAAAGGAATCAAGAAATAAAACTTAATAATACCACACGCACACACATACATGCATCCTCCCCACCACATGTATGTGTTTGTTGGTGTATATGTACATATATGTATATATATATATATATATATATATATATATATATATATATATATATATATATATATATATACATATATATATATATATATATATACATATATGCATGTATATATATATGCATATATACGTCTATATATACATGGATGCAAACATTCGCATACACACACACACATATACATGCATACATACATACATACATACATACATACATACATACATACATACATGCATGCATATATACATACGTAGACAGATAATTATATGCACGAGTATACATACGTAAATCAAAGCATACAGATCTGCACATCAACCAACTTCTAATACTGGCACACACACACACACACACACATACACACACACACACACACACACACACACATATATATACATATATACATTATCATTATTATTATTATTATCTCTTCTACTTTTATCACAGGTTTTGTTGGACTTCCTGGTGTCTTGCATGCGTAACGGGCTTATTATCTGCAGCCTACGGTACCATGCTATTCCTTCTTCTCAACTATCTATTTATCTTTTTGCCTTCCTTCTTGACTATTCGTGGGTCAAAGGGGTATGTAATATCAACTATATTACATATGTGGTGCACCTTGTCCACCACCACTAGATCCGGTCTGTTATGCTCTTGCAACTGATCTGTTTGGATTGGGAAATCCCAAAGGATTTTGCTAGTCTCCGACTCCGCACACTCTCTGCGGTTTGTGCTCATACCACGTCTTGCCTCTCTCCGGCCCCCACTTTTCGCAATTTTTCCAATGTAACACTTTCATTACCTGGTCGTGTCGACACAATTTGTAGTGGTTTTGGGCAAGTCTATGGATGAAACCATTGCCCATATCACGAAAGAATGCCTTAGACTTGCCCATTCGTGATATGGGCAATGGTTTCAGCCACTCTATTTCAGATGCAGCACAGCGGAGACACTTGCTCATTCCTCATCATCATTATTATTATTATTATTATTATTATTATTATTATTATTATTATTATTATTATTATTATTATTATTATTATGTTGTTGTTTTTTTCTTCTTCTATCTTCAAATTTTCTTCCATTTCTCGCCGAATGTTTTCCATACACCTAGGGCAGAGAAGCCCATTGTACGCATTCCCAGTTTACACACGCAAATTCAGAGGTAAAATATGTATCTAAAAAAAAATAATAAATAAATAAATTCATAAATGAATGTTGTTTTCACAGCGATAATGCTCTTCTCAGTACATGAGTCGTTCCAGTTAACACGATTTTTTGCACTTCCTGTAGGGATGGTAAGCCTGGTATCATTTTCAAATAGGTTTCAGGACCTTTTTTTTTTATCATTCCTAGAGATCTTACAATCACTGGTACAGTAGTCGCCTTGAGGTGCCACATTTTTTCAATTTCTATTAACAAGTCTTTATATATACTGATCTTGTCAAATTCTTTCGCCGCTATATTATGATCGCAAGGAATACTCATGTCAATTAATAAAAATTATTATTATTACTATTATTATTATTATTACACGCTCATCCGGTTACTGTACTACTGTATTATCGTAGTATGAAACTCATAGTAGTTCACATTTAAGCCCCATGTCTATTACTTCACACACACACACACGTGTGTCTGTGTCTCAAAGAACATTTCCTTCTTTTATTTTTACGTGAAACGTACTTAAAACGCCAGAGAATAACAAACAATTTTTTTCTGCAGATCGATAATAATTCAGGCGTTGTCAGGTTAGAAAGGAAACATTTCTTTTATATATTTTCCAGTCATTGCTCGATGTTTCATCACAAAGTATCTGTCAGGGTTAGACATCTGAAAGATTTAATAGTATTTGGTAGAGATTAAAACAGGTTTAAACGACATTTAAAATCCAACGATGTGATTCTTTATCAGTTTCATTGTTGTACAATATACTTATGAATAATGATTTTCAAATATTTCCATTTTTATAATATTTTTTTATCATGGGTTTATGAACGATTGTGTATGTTTCTCAAAAAAAAAAATAAAATAAAACGTGGAATGTCTGTATAAACATTTGTTTTTGTATGCTAGTGCAGTTTAGAGTGGAGGCGCAATGGCCCAGTGGTTAGGGCAGCGGACTCGTGGTCGGAGGATCGCGGTTTCGATTCCCAGACCGGGCGTTGTGAGTGTTTATTGAGTGAAAGCACCTAAAGCTCCACCAGGCTCCCGAAGGGAGTGGTGGTGATCCCTGTTGTACTCTTTCGCCCCAATTTTCTGTCACACTTTCTTCCTGTTTCTTGAGTAACGCTGTGTATATATTAATGAAATGACGACATAGAGGAATCGAGTAAAGGAATAAGGAGATGAAAGGAGAGAAAGGAAAAGAAGCATAAAAGTTCACAGTTGAACTTTCCGATGTTGTAGAAATAAGTGCATAAGTCCTTAGGTGCAATCTTGGATAGATCCATATGGGTTAAAGTCCTGATATTGTAAACATCCAGGAAGAAGGTGCGAACATATCAACTTTCAATAACAGAATGGTAGCGGAGGTGGCTATTAAGTGGTAAAAGGAAAGAAATATATATATATATCTTTATTTTTTTTCTCTCTTTTACTCTTTTCAGTCATTTGACTGCGGCCATGCTGGAGAACCATCTTTAGTCGAATAAATCGACCCCAGGACTTATTCTTTGTAAGCCTACTACTTATTCTATCGGTCTCTTGATATCGAACCGCTAAGTGACGGGGGACGTAAACACACCAACATCCATTGTCAAGCGATGGTGGGGGGACAAACACAGACATAAACAACAAACACATACAATCATATATATATATATATATATATATATATATATATATATATATATATATATATATATATCGGTGAGTTAATGCTATAGGCGTTCCTTGATGATCCGTTGTGGTTGAGCATGTAAATGCATCTGGGAAATGTACTCCAGGTCTTCAAACAACCATAGTTGTGGGTGAAAGGTGCGTGAGATAATAAGGTAACGAATGGTATCAAGTAAAGTGGAATCTCTCAGCAGTTATCAAACTTGCTACATGAGGACGTTGGTACTCATCTCCATTTTGGATGACGGCGACGACGACAACAACAACAACAATAATAATAAATGCGCTGATGCAGTACCAAGCACTGGCTCTCATGGCTTCTGATCTTAACTGACTGGAAGTGTTATGTTCATGTTTTCACTTGTTGTAAAAGATGGGCTACAGCAAATATTCTGCTCAATACCACAGATTTGCTTGACCTTAACCAGTTGAGCATGTCCCTTGGTGGCTGATGAAATGTGCATCTCTGATCACAAGCAATAGTTGGGGGGCATCATAGCTATGTATTGAGAGGGATTCTTTGGGGTACGAATAACTCACCTCTGGAAAGATCAGTGTTTCGTTCAACATCCTTAACTCTTATTCAGGGACCTTTTGAGCAGGATGGGCTACTCAACCTGAAGAAAACTCTAACTGGGCTCCACCAGCAAGGTCATGCGCTGTGTATCTAGATATGAGATCACCATGTCGCTCACATATGACTGTGATGAATGTGCCTGGTGTACCCTTATCATACGGATAGTCATGATGGGTATACTGGGCTTCGTATATTTTATCCCAGTATCACTTTGATGGCATGCACTGCTCTCTCACTCAATAATAATAATAATAATAATAATAATAATAATAATAATAATAATAATAATAATAATAGTTCCAAATTTTGGCACAAGGCCAGTAATTCTGGGGGAAGGGTAAGCCGATTACATCAACCCCAGTGCTGTAATGGTAAATATTTTGTCGACCCTGAAAGGATGAAAGGCAAAGTCAAACTCGGCAGAATTTGAACTTAGAATGTAAAAACTGGCGAAATACCGTTAAGCATTTTGCCCGACTTGCTAACGATTCTACGAGCTCGCCGCCTTAATAATAATAATAATAATAATAATAATAATAATAATAATAATAATAATAATAATAATAATAATAATAATACTCCGGATGGTGCTCGAAAATTAAAGAGTGTTACCTTAGTTCACTGGTAGTGAACAGCTGGCACCGTAGTACATCTCCAGCGTTAGAAGCTGTGCAAAGGAAACACGAGGCTTCAAATTTGGGGAAGGGATTAAGTCGATTATATCGACCCCGAAATGATGAAAAGAAAAGCCGACCTCAGTAGAATTTGAACTCAGAACGTAGCGGCAGACGAAATACCGTGAAGCATTTCGTTCAGCGTGCTAACGATTCTATCAGGTCACGCCTTAATAATAATAATAATAATAATAATAATAATAATAATAACAATAATGATTATGATGATTTCATTTATTTGCCACAAGGGCGAAGGATGAGTGGGGACAGGACAGTCTAGTACTGAGAGCTATTTAATCGTCTGACTTGTTCTGGCCTTGTGCAAATCGGTGGAAATGAATTTTCAATCCTTATACCATAAATTCTTTCAGTTGCCCAAGAAATGCATTGCAGACGATAATTAGCTCGGTTTTCAATCAATTAATTGATTTCATTCTCTTCTATCTCCCCGTTGTTTCATGTCTAGACTATTCCAGATATATTGTTTCCTTTTGCATTCCCTAAATATTGAAATATTGGAATCGAGACGTCCGTATCATACGTATATCGATTACAACTTTGTGATTTTTTGTTTTTATTTTTCGTCATCAGTTACCTCCCGTCCGTTTATGACAACTTCCCCCTTCCCTCACTCCTTTGCACCCTCCCCACTCTCCTCTCATTTCTTTGATTTTTATTATACTCCCTTATCTCGTCTTCTAGCTCATTCTCTTTGTTCCCCCTCTCTCTCTCTCTCTTATACTCTCCTTTTTCTTTTTCTTTCTGTATCATTTTTCTACCGACCAGTAATTCTTCCATGTCTATAAAATATGTTCATTTTATTGCTTATACTTTTTTCTTTAGTATTTCTCTCCCCCCCCCTCTCTCTCTCTTCTCTCCAGCCCCCTTTCCCCACCTTTCCTCCCCACTCTCTGGTTTCTTAATGGCTGAATATTTTCCTTTTCGTTCTTTTCCTCACAATTTTTTTGTCATTAAAAATAATTTATTATTATTATCATTATTGTTATTACTATTGTTGCAGTAGTAGTAGTAGTAGTAGTAGTAGCAGCAGCAATAGTTGTTGTTGTTGTTGCTGTTGTTGATAACATTATTATTTATTTACTTGTTTGTTTATTTCTGGATTCTATTCCAAAGATTCATTCGCACGCAACTGCCGCCGCGAAACGAGCATGCGCAGTTGGGTTTTTTTGTTTAATCAAAGCAGAAATGAATGGATACTAAAGGCGGTATTTCGTTTTCCGGAATCTAACAATGAATTTTTCCAAAGCTCAACAAGTGGACATATACATCTCTCAAGAAATTTGGATGATATTTGCACCCTGTTACATTTTACTGGGAACAATCGGCAATCTGTTTGTTCTGATTATTTTCTGTAAAAAGTGCATGCATGACGTTGTCAACGCCACATTTATGATACTGTCGGCGTTGGTAGATTTCGCCATCTTGTACACGTCTCTGCTGGCCAAATGGTTGAAGTACACGGAAATTATCGACTGGGACTTAGTCCCCGATCTTATCTGTAAGCTACAGTTATGGTTGTCGACGTCCTTTGGAATGATGGAACCTTGGATTGTTGTTGTCATCACTGTACAAAGAGGAACCATGTTGCTGCAGCCGTTTCGGAACTTGGGAGTCTCGAAAAACGTCTCAAACGACTTGGTCAAGGTATTTTCTATGGTTATGTTCATATTTCTTATCAATTTACACTTGATGCACGGCTCTTTCGACGGCGATGTCTCTGTCATTACGTTTCAACGTACCTACTGTTACGGAAACGATTCCCATTATTTGCTCTTCTTGAAGAAATGGGAGATAGCTCGCGTGTTTTTCGTTCTAATATTGCCTACCGGTATCTTCTTTGTGTTTGACATTGTCATAGTTTATCAGTTGAAAATGTGTTCCTGCCTTGGCAGAAGCAGCCGACAGGAAACGAAGCCGTCCTCAGAGGTAGCTCACAACGCCAGTCGTAGTATGAAGTATATCTTAATCCTAAACATTGTTTTCCTAGTCACAAGCTTCCCAACTATCTTCGTTACAATGAAATCTCCGTCCGAAACACGTGATGAAGCAGAGAATTTCTTTCTGCTAACCGTAACAAGTTTATTGCTCTATACACGCAATGCAGCCGGCTTCCTGGCCTTCATAGCTAGCGGTAAATTTCGACGGGAAGTAACGAAAATCTATCGAAATTGCAAAAGCAATCTGTTTTCACCGAGGAATATGATAAAGCCTTTAGAGAAATAATATAAAATAAAAATAAAAATATTAAAAAAAACGAT
>NC_142947.1:36172367-36189867 GCF_046866305.1 Octopus bimaculoides | reverse complement strand
ACCGACCAATCATCCCATTACCTACCAGTGATCTCATATGAGATCACTTAAAAATTACAAATTTCGTAATTATCTGTCAATATTTACACATATCTAACCTTTTTGCAATATCTACTAGGTATATTTCTCTGATATTCAAATGAGGTTTGCTAATTTTTCACCCAATATCTCGCTTATTTCTATGTTATTTTGAAATGTTATTTTGATCATTCCAGCGTGTTTCTAAGGCTGTTTTATGCTAGAAATCAAAGTTTCATAAAAAAAAATCCAGTTAATAGAATTATGGGAAGTAATGGGATATTTATGTGTGTGCGTCTGTGTTCGTCACCCCATGATGGTGTTTTTGTCCCCTCGATGATTGTGTGGTTAAGTACTCGTTACTTAGTTCGGCATAAAGAGATCGATAAGCCAAGTTCTAGGCTTACAAAGAATAAAACCTGGGGTCGATTTCTAAGGCTAAAACCTTTTAATACGGTGCTCCAGCATGTCCACAGTCAAATGACTGACACGTGTAAAAAAAGAATAAAAGAAAAAATGTATATATGTATTATTATTACTATTTAAAAACAGTTTCATCCAGCCCCATGGAGCCTAATGGAGGTAGATCCTTGTAACAAGCCGACGAAGCTTTAAGTTTCATGGGTCGAATCAAACGGTTTTTAAAAAATAATGATATAGATAACTTCTACTAAATGTATTGAGTGTCTCTTTCTTTCATTTGTCTACCCATTCATGTATGTATGTATGTACACACACCTACATACGTCTTGATATGAGATCACCATGCCGCGCACATATGGTTACATATGGTTGTGATGCGTGTGCCTGGTACACCCTTAGCAGACGGGTAGTCATGATGAGTATATTTGGCTTCGTATATTTGTACTCCAGTGTCACATTGTTGGCATGCGTTGCTCTCTCACTCAATAATATATATATATATATATATATATATATATATATATATATATATATATATATATATATATATATATATATATATATATATATATATTTATATGTGTGTGTGTGTGTGTGTGTGTGTGTTTTCTGTGCTCTGTTTATCATTTTGTCTACATTTTGTTTGCAACGTCCTGTACCCAGATATGCATCTATATATACAGGTAGTTGTAGGTATGTACATACATGTACGTATATATGCATATACTCATTTATTATTTGTATTATATATGTATATAATCAATTTTTTTTCTCCGTGTTTTTCTCCTTGTCTCCGTATTCTTTCTGTTGAAGAGCGTAGCTCGAAACGTCAAAGACTTTCCGTATTCCCGAGCGTCATACTAATATATACTTTTGTTATTTACACCACCTGTCCTCGTCCGTTGTTATTTTTTGTATATTCTCCCATATATATATATATATATATATATATTTATATCGGGAATAAATGATGAATTTTTCCCTTATGAGTTTTTTTTCACGCTAGCTACTTGATAAATTCTTGTAAAAGAATTCGTCCTATTATTGAATTTATATATATATATATATATATATATATATATATATATATATATATACAAAAATATATAATTTAGAGAAAAGAACCAAAGTTCATGAACTCATCCATAAAAATCCAGTCACATATAGAAAAATTTAATAAGTAAATACACTAAAAAGAACTATAATAAGATACAAAGTAATAATCATAAAATAATGAATAATAATATTATTTTTAGTGTATTTACTTATTAAATTTTTCTGTATGTGACTGTGGATTTTCATGGATGAGTTCATGAACTTTGGTTCTTTTCTCTAAATTAAATATTTTTATATTATATACTGTGAAACTTATTTTATTTTTAATTTTTGATAAATTGAATTTAATTGAGTTTTTACCTGTAAATTTAGATTTTTATCCCTTATATATATATATACAGAGGTGGGTACTGTTAATCGAAAAGTTAACTTCGTTAATTGTTAATGTGTTAATTCTTTGAAAATGTAACGGAAGTTAACGTTAATCCGTTAACGTTAACTATTATTGAAAATGGCATATCTACAGTTTAATACCCTACCGATTTGTTGCCTCATAGTTTCTATAAAAATGGATACCTTTTAACAAAACTTTCACCAAATAATCGCTTATATCCTGAGGATTGAGTGTATGTAAAGATTTATTGGAAAAAAATTTTCCGAAGGGTTGGGGAGAGGAGTTTCGGAAAATTCACAGGACCTGACATTTTCCCTCTCATAACTTTCTGGAAGATAGGTATTTCTTAATGAAATTTTACACAAATACTTTTCAAACGGTGTAGATTACGATTACAAAGAAATTTTCGGGCTAAATTTTTGGAAGGGAGCGGGAGGGATAGGGGTGGAGGAGTTTCTGGGAAACGGAGTTTCGGATCAGATCCCCCAGATAAGTTGGAATTTCTTCGTTTTGACGGGGATTTTTCCAATGTTTTTCATGAAAGCTTTCTGAATGATAGGAGGCATCTTTCGAAATTTTGTTTTTTTTACTACGCACTTAAAACCCGTGAGAGAAACATTTTCGGTTTTAAAAAATTGTTAATAATTTCAGAGGAAAATCTATGATTTAAGGGATATCTAGCTGTTGTTTCTAGCACATCCCAAAACTTCCCTTCTCATTTCTTTCTCACTCACACATCTATTGATAATTTTCAACAATTTTCTCCCCACAAACAAATGTTATGGAATAATGACGTCAAAGTGTAGTCCCAATCGAGCGAAGCCGTGTTATCGGTGTGTGTAAGAAAAAAAGCACCTAAAAACATCTTTAGTGTTCATATTAATCTGTCAAATGTAATGCTTATTTGTTCACGTTATTTTGAATTATTCAGATTCAAGAGGTGTGTCCACAATATTTGTTTGTAACTTTGTAAATTTTTTACATACAGATTTGATATTTTGTCAGTGGGTGCTTTATATACTACTGGTTTATATTTATGTAATTTTAGCTGATTGTGTTGAGTAAATTTGACTTTTATGGGCAGGTAAATTTAATTAACAGGTGTAAAAGCAATAACATTATGGCTAAACACTAAAATTGAAATTCTTAATGCATCTTAACTGTTTGATTTTTTACTAAAATTATCCCAGATGGCAACCGATAAGAATTTTGCCACTTTTCAAGATGAGGTACGTTAATTTGAATTAATTAAAATAAAAGTATAATCGGTACCAGATTTTATTCTTTCGGTAAATATTTCGTACCTCGGTGTGGAATAATTTTTTCATTTTTTGGGGGGAGGGGGGGTGATTTCAAAGTATCTGACCTCCAAACCCGTTGCAAGCCACTTTTTTTCCGGAAAAGAAAGGTGGGAGGGGTGGTGGGGACCTCGAAGATTCCTACCAAGGGAGTTTTGTTTCGCGGATCTTTTTTTGTTTTCCAGGTTATTTTGCATGCTTTCAACGAAGGCGACATCGAAATCACGAGTAAACGACTCCTTTTTCCAGTAAAGAAAGATGTGGCTGCTATTTCTAGCATGCCCTGCTACCACGTAACAGCTATTTGCGTTCACACCGAAATATTTACCAACATTTTTTCCTTCTAATTTTATGGAAGTCAATATTTTCTCTGTTGACATCCAGCTCAGTGAGGTCACGGATCAAGTGGAAACACATCAATCACCGTTCTCTCATGACAGGACAAAGAAATTTATCGCTGTCTTGGCAAGCAACAAGCGGGTGGATTTGATTTCAAATCCAGGCAGGGTCAAACGAGGTACTATATATTTATACAGTTATCTATAATTATAAGTGACGTTATATCAGGTTTGAAAGAATGACGGGTACAATATTAAATATGCTAAGACAATCTGAAAACAATAAACTTTTAAACGTTTACCGGTTTTTACGAAATTTTTAGGTTAACTGACTGAGTTAACGGAAGCTAAATGTAACGGAAGTTAATTAGTCCGATAATGATTTTCAAAGTTTACTTCAAAATTAAATCGTTAACGAAAATGTTAACTTCGTTAATTAAAGATTAAACGGACATACTCCCAGCACTGTATATATATATATATATATATATATATATATATATATATATATATATATATATATATATATATATATATATATATATATATATATATATATACATACATACATACATATATTATATAAATAACAATAAATGGAACAAAACGCATATAAATAAAAGTTCCTTTAATTCCTACATATGTTTCAAAATATATGTGCACTCTACTCCAAAGAAGTAAGAGCTACTGGAATTACACGTATATTCATCGTCAGGGAAGCAACATATAGAAGCAAGACCTTATATAGATATACACACACACATATATATACACATATATACATACTTACATACATACATATGTATATACAAATATATACATACATATATACATACATATATACATACATATATACATACATATGTATATATGCAAATATATATATACATACATGTGTATATATTCATGCATATATATATATATATATATATATATATATATATATATATGGATATATGTATATATATAAATATATATATATATATATATATATATATATATATATATATATATATATATATATATATATATATACATATATATATACATACATATATACGTATGTAATTATGTATGTATGTATGTATGTACGTATGCTTAAAATAAAACCTTATATGTATCAAACATGTACCTTGATGCCATAAAAGACGCACCAGAATTCAGCGGCGCAAATTCAGCGGCGCAAATTCAGCAAAAAATTGTTTTTAGTGTATTAAAACATCTAATACGGGCCTGTATTTCGTATATAGGACCCACAGTGATTTTTCAAGACATTCTTTTGGAAAACATTTGCATCTCATATATATATATATATATATATATATTAGAAAAAATAATAAGGTACTCAGATATCTGGATGGTTGTACATTTACAAAATTTTTATTAAACAGATATCTGAGTAACTTATTATTTTTTCTAATATATAATTCCTGTACATCACCTCCAAACTTTCTAATATATATATATATATATATATATATATATATATATATATATATATATATATATAAAGAATGCGTCTTATATGCAACCAAATACAGTGATTAAAATTTAGCTAAGCACTTTATGCTTTAAGGCATGTTAAACTGCAGAGCCTCTATGAACCACATTGTTCACATATGTTGCCATGGTATCCACATATATTTAAACACACGTTTACAACAAAGATTTTCGTCATATCAGTTCTTTATGATCTAGTAAAAATCTTTTAAAACCTTTTATCTTGCTCATCAATAATCCTATTTTTATTCATCCAGTCATTATTAACAATTATTATTATTATTTATTAGTTTCATTAAAGCGGCGAGTTGCAAGAATCGTTAGCACGACAGGCAAAATGCTTGGTGGCATTTCGTTCGTCTTCGCGTTCTAAGTTCAAATTCTGTGGAGATTGACTTTCTATTTCATCCTTTTGGGGTTGATAGAATAAATACCAGTAGAGCACTGGTGTTGATGTAATCAACTGACCTCTTCTCCCGAAATTGCTGTCCTTGTGCCAGAATTTGAATTCAATATTCAAATTAATTATCATTAAATATTTTTAAGTGGAGGCGCCTGGCTTAGTGGTTGGGATGTTGCACTCATGATCAGAAGATTGTGGTTTCGATTCTTGAACCAGGCAACGCGTTGTGTTCTTAAGCAAAAGAACATTTCATTTCACGTTGCTCCAGTCCACTCGGCTGGTAAAGAGGAGTAAACCTGGGACGGACTGGCGTTCCTCGCCCCGTCCAGGGAGTAATGTATTCCATTACTTGTTTCAGTCATTTGACTGCGGCCATGCTGGAGCAACGCCTTTAGTCGAACAAATCGACTATTCTTTGTAATCCTAGTACTTATTCTATCGGGTTCTTTTGCCAAACCGCTAAATTACGGGGACGTAAACGCACCAGCATCCGTTGTCAAGCGATGATGGTGGTGGGGGACAAACATAGACACACAAACATATACACACACAAAAATATATACATATATATATATATATATATATATATATATATATATATATATATATATACTTGGAGAATGGAGCAACAAATACAAGAAAAAGCATTTTCGTTGGACTAGATAGCCGTTGTTTTATTATGTGGAGCTTGTGAAATGAGTCAGTGTGGAGGTTTAGGTTATGTAATGAGTCATTTTGTATATTATGTCATAGTCACTACCCCTGAAGGATCGAGGCAAACCTACCAGTTACCTATATATATATATATATATATATATATATATATATATATATATATATATATATATATATATATATATATATATATATATATATATATATGATGAGCTTCTTTTAGTTTCCGTCTACCAAGTCCACTCACAACGCTTTGGTCGGCCGAGGCTATAGCAGAAGACACATGCCCAAAGTGCCACGCAGTGGGACTGAACCCGGATCCATGTGGTTGGCAAGCAAGCTACTTACCACACAGCTACTCCTGTGCCTATATATATTTCTTGCGAGCTGGCAGAATCGTTAGTACGCCGGGCGAAATGCTCAGTGGCATTTTGTTTGTCGTTACGTTCTGAGTTCAAATTCCGCCAAGGTCGACTTTGCCTTTCATCCTTTCGGGGTCGATTAAATAAGTACTAGTTATGCACTGGGGTCGATGTAATCGACTTAATCCCTTTGTTTTCCCTCTCTATGTTTAGCTCCCGGTGGGTAATAAAGAAATATATATATATATATATATATATTTCTTTTTTATCTTTTACTACTTGTTTCAGATCTTGTACTTGAAAAATAAAACTCATAAACCGAGGTTCTTGTAAAGCAGGTCATCGTAAAGTGAGGTCATACTGTATATATGTGTGTATGTGTGTGAGCATGTGCGTATGCATGCGTGTGTGTTTGTGTGTGTATTTGTCTCCCACCACCACGTGACAACCGATGTTGGTATGTTTACGTCCCCATAACTTAGAAGTTTGGCAAAGTACCGGACCGTGTGATGCGTTGCGCTCTTGAACAAAGCATATTTCATTTAAGGTTGTTCCAGTCCACTCAGCTGGCAAAAATGAGTAACCCTATGACAGACCGGCGTTCCGTCCAGAAAGGAATATACAAACCAGAGAAAGCAGAAAACCGACCCTATGTTCCCTACGGAGTCATGTGGAGTAACCCTTTAGTCACAAGGCCAGCATTTTTATTATCAAAAATGATTTTTGCATTCCCCTTTCTAAACCTTTAGCTACGCCACTTGCGAGCAGCACTTGTATTTGATTCAAGGGCTGCATGTTTGACATAACTGCCTTGTAGTATCTCAAACTGCTTAATTACTGGCTTTTTTTTTTTCTCCAGACAAAAATTTGAGATCACCCAACTGAAAATACGCAAGCCTCTGCTATACACCCAAACCGTGCAAATGGTTGTCCTTCCCAAAGACCACTGGCCCTGAGACAAATATACCCTTGGGTCTTCTTACACTAAACCACTTAACACTCAATGTTATTCTGAACGGTTTCTTTTTTCCTTTTATTCTTTTCCTTAAAATTTGCTGCTCATCTACACATTTACTTGTCAATGAATCAATCATAAGCTGCATTAACCGGTCTTTTTGTTTTTCTTAATGTAATATATCGTTTAATAATATGTTATATTCAAGCTCAGCGATCATTTCGACATCTGACATGTGGCGCCCGTTGCACCTGTACAGGTAATGTCGATCTGATGGAGGGGGTGAGCTTATGTCTACAGAAAAAACATTTGATCACTATAAAAAAATCATCTGTGTGGTTGTTCGGTAAGAATTTGTCAAACCCTCATACGTCGTCTAATCACGGGAGAGTCCATTATCATATGTGTGTGTGTGTATCTATCTATCTATCTATCTATCTATCTATCTATCTATCTATCTATCTATCTATCTATCTATCTATCTATCTATCTATCTATTTATATGTCGTCTGTCTTTCTGTCCATCCATCCATCCATCAATCTGTCGTCTGCCTTTCTGTCTGTCGTCTGTTTTTCTATCTATCTATCTATCTATCTATCTATCTATCTATCTATCTATCTATACGACGGGGTTCTTTCAGTTTCCGTCAACCAAATCTACTCACAAGTTCCTGGTCGGCCCTTGGCTATAGTAGAAGACACTTGCCCAAGGTGCCACACAATGAGACTGAACCCAGAAACATGTGGTTGGGAACAAGCTTCTTACCATACAGCCTCAACTAATATTTACACACATACATACACAAACGACATACATACATACATACATACATACATGCATACATACACGCACAAATACAAGCATACGTATATACAGAAATACGTACGCATAAACCGTTAGATATACATACGCACAGCTCTTTATGAATTGCATCAATGAAAATTTGGAGCAGATAGTTATGTAATTTACTGCCTCAAGGATTTCATAAAATATAAAATAAGAAAGGCCTGTTAATTAGGAAAATCACAGTTGTAAACCATTAATTAATGAATCTGTAAATTACGAAAAACATGCATGAAGTTTCCTTTGTAGTATATATACACCTATATAGATATACAAGCATGTTTATGTACATTCAAAAGTGGAAACAAATTCATATAATGATACGTACACTTATATATATGCACTCAAGTGTATGTATGTATGTATGTATGTATGCATGTATGTATGGATGCAGATATATATGTATGCATGGATGTATCTATGCATACACACACATATGTATATGCTATACGTACGTACATACAATCATAAATAGAAACATTCATATATATATATATATATATATAACATTCCAACTCATAATTGGTGGACGACAAGACACAGTCTCCATCGATAGATTGAAACCGGCCCATCTCGATATTGACAGCCTCGTTCAAGTGGCCCAGTCACCAAACAGGGGCCATCCTAGACAGATCACACCAACCCTTGACAAGGAACAGTCACCAAAGAGTTGAGTAACCACACGCATGGGCAGGACAATTAAAACGCCTTCCCGTTTCCAATGGCAGTCAACAGTTCGATGAGAGGGAGCTATGTAGGGCAGACTTCGTGACAGACGAACTGTAGACAGAAACTTCGCTGCGGGCTAGCTAAGAAGTTGACCAGCAGCAAAAAAGGGACTTCCGGGAGAAGAAGCAAAAGCGTAGGAATGCCAACAGTGAGTGTTAAACGAATCTGAATGAACTAAACAGAAATAACTGGCGACTTAAGCCCTGATGTACGTAAAGTAATAAACCTTTGATAAAATGTATTCTCGTCTCAACTAGTTTGTTTGTGTATAGCTTAACAAAGCTATAACGGTATTGAAGGAACTATGATACCAATAAAAACAGTTTGAAAACTACTTTTAAGCAAGATACTCAAAACAGAGTCACGATTTGTAAACTCCTAATGATTTATAAACACCTAATTCATCAAATTGGAAAAATTATCAGAGAAGCCATTCCTGTTCCTTTTCTCAATATATATATATATATATATATATATATATATATGTAGCAATCTTCTCTACCCGCAGTTGTCACATTCGGTTAAACTGTCTTACGGCTAAGCTGGCTCTAATGAATTTCCCTGAAGAGAAGATTACATCTTTATCAACATCACTCATTCCTTTGGAAGGAACCATTTGTAATCTTCGAAACATATGTCGGAAATAAAAGAATTCATTTAAAATATGCGCATTACTCCATTTATTAAATTTTATATTTATTCAAAATACCCCAAATTAACCTCGTAAACAGGAGTTACACCACAGTTATTTTGTGATCTTTGCTACCCTGGTATCTATTAACCAATTTGTTTTGTCGGAGTTAATTGTTAACTAAGAGAAAATAAATACATATAATCATATATATATATATATATATATATATATATATATATATATATATATATATATATATATATATGATTATATATATATATACTTTTTTTTTATTAAAGCTACAAATACATCACAAAACTGCTACTCAGTGTTTCACGTTTCCGCTCGTCGGACATTTCTCAAGACTAGAAATAAAATTGTTATGGTACATGTAATATTTAATTTCAAATAATGCAATTTGACGAATAAGCATTTGAATTTGATTGGGTAACCTATTTTCAAAACATAGACGGTGCTGTATTCGCTAATGTAAATATATTATATTATATAATATCGAAAAAACTTCAGTGAAGAAAGGAGTAATGTGTGTCCAGAAGGGATCAGTTAATAATTAATAATTGATAGTAGAGACGTAAGTCTTTTTTCATAAATTTAAAAACTATGGATTGAAGAAGCTCCTGGGTTAAAAAATTCAATAACGATTATATAGAACATATACACACATATATACAAACATTTAAAACTATGACTATATAAACATGTACAAAAGTATTGATCATCTCTTGAGTGCAATAAGCTAGCGCAAAAAGAGTTTAAGCGCAGGCACGACTATATAAGTAAAAGAGTGCATTGAAATGTTAGCCGTGTGTATGGCTTGGAAATTACAGGAAAGGGGTTGAAAGAGGCACACACACACACACACACACACACACACACACACACACGCACACGCACACAAATATATACATATAGTGGAGGCGCGTGGCTTAGTGGTTAGGGTGTTGGACTCTTGATCATAAAATAGTGGTTTCGATTCTTGAACCAGGCAACGCGTTGTGCTCTTGAGCAAAACACTTCATTTCACGTTGCTCCAGTCCACTCAGCTGGGAAATATGAACAATCCTGCGACCGACCGGCGTTCCGTCCAGATGGGGAATATATATGCCATGAAACCGGGAAATCGGCCCTCATGGGCCTGACATGGCTTGAGAAGGAAACATTTATTCATTATATAAACACACGCACACAGATGCATGTATATATATATATATATATATATATATATATATATATATATATATATATATATATATATATATATATATATATATTAATAGAAATGGCAAGACAACAAAAGAATGAAAGAGACCTCGATATTATATAAATAGAGGAATTTATCTGTAAATATAATGTGACAATTATTCTGTACCCATGACAAAACTCCGAGGATTCTCTTCCTCTTTTGTCTAACTTATTCAAAACAATATTTAGTAGCCATCTATGTATCATAAATAATGTACACACTCTATTGATTGATAGGCCAGTTACTATGTTTTTGTCCTGAGATAAGATTTAATACAGAGGTGTTGCGTTAAAAAAAACCCAACAATAATGTCAGAAGACGAAAATTCATCTCAGCAGTGACCAGTGAGAATAGTAGACACCTTCTTGGGCGTTATTAATGGTGTGTACTCTCAGTAAGCCACATGTTCGGACGATCATTCGTCGCCTCCAATATAGGAAACAGGAACTAAAGCATTCACTGATGTTGCGAGAAGCTGCTCAGTGGAATAAAAATTCGGTATAACACTTGAGACAGTATCAGATTGAAATATTCGTCTATGTATCATATTTAATGTATACACACTGCAATATTTATCCTGAAATAAAATCTCTTATAGAAGCGCTGCGTTAAAAAACAATAAATATCAGAAAGAGACGAAACTTTATCCCAGCAGCAGCCAGCGATAACGTCAATGAATAATACCCCAATAACTGGCCTGTTGGCAGTGTATATAGGTTAAGTATGATACATGAATGGCTATTTTGACCAAATATTGCCTCAATAACGTATATCGGATTAATTTCAGTATTTTGAGAAAAGTATTTGATAACCATCAACAACAGGTATACCATCGATATAGTTGTTTCTCACTTATTAATAAATAATATTTATTGTGTTACTTTTTGGGGATCATTACGCCAATAAAACAAACGAACTGGTTGTATTTCACTTCCATTCTTTATTGATTGATTGACTACCATTTTTCTTTCTCTGTGTCTCTGAAATTTATATTTTGTTGATAGCGAGTGCAAGTATGTGTATGTATGTATACGCATGCGGTAGTACATGTCTGTTGCCGTGTTCTTGTGTACTGTGTGTGCGTGTGCACGCATAGCTGTTTTCGATTTAAAAGATGCTATAAAGAACAACAATCCAAGTTAAAATATTTCCTTTAACGATGATCCTGACGGCTTGAATAAACCAAACACTTATTGAAGAAGTCTAAGTTTGGATCAACTAAATCTCATTGCATTGTACTAGAAAAGATCCTACAACTCATTAACTTTTTATCTTCCAACCTCCATTGACAGGCATTCTACCTAAAATAATAACTGGCTAAAATAATAAGAAAATGTGGTTTAAATGTTGAGGTGAAACATTAGAAATGTAGAAGTGTGTGCACGAAGCAGTTACCTGCATATTTCGTGAAGTTTTTCAAAACGAATTATCTTCTAGTTTATGGTGTTTCTTGGTTATATTCGCCAAACACTTCCAACATAACGGTGATGTGCTTGCATGGCGAGTGTTTTCATCTGAGATTGTGTGCTGAAACTAAAACGATTGCAGCATAGAAGGTACACGTCAGCCGTTCAGAAACACACAGAAACTGTTAACTTCATTTAAACATTTATGTTTGTAATATGGTGTCAAATTTTTTCTAGCTCAAAACTTTGACCTAACCACTGACAACGTTGCATTGCATCTCTTCCAATATTATAGACAGCTTGTACTGCTGCTATGATGAAGACGCTTAGAAACCCTACCCGTTTTTCACTATGGAGGAGAGTAATGAAATTGAAACTCACTTTGGAAGTACGGCTACAGAATCAACAGAACAGTTGCTGGACTGATTTTCCTCCTTAACATTTGCCAAGAGAAGAAACAACTGGATTCTGATGACAAAATCGAGTTACCAAATGGTGTTCTTGTATAATAAAAAAAAACATGAATTGATAAATCAAATTTTTAGCAGCCAAAATGATATTGCAACCTTCAAAGACCAAACAGATCCTTTATCAACTCATCTGCTGATTCTTGAAACGAGGAAATTAGCATATCTGATGGAGAAACATTCACTTACAAAGGCAACGATTTCTATGATGATGAACCCAATCAGTACAGTTAACCTAAAAAAGTTTCAAAACAGCTCCATCTTGCGGTGAGCTCTCTAAAAGAGAATTTGTTTTAATAATACTGAAGTGTATTAAAGTAGTAGAAAGCATAGAAGGAATGAGTTTCCACTCGTATATATATATATATATATATATATATATATATATATATGTCCTAGGAGATGACATTTCAAAGAGCATATGATCGGCCACTTAGAACAAAGAAACCCTTATTTAATTCAGTATATACATAAACAATCCAGAAATATTATCAAAGAACTTTCTCTTAGACTTTTCTCTTTATCTAAACGAAATATAACGAAGCTCTCAATAACAGTAATTATAAAGGAAAAGGGCAATATATAAACCACAAACCTGCCACATGAAATAAAATACGTAAGAATATAAGAAGGAATTCCTCTGGTATAATCTCTCCTTCAACGTACAAGTCTCCATGCTAATAACTAAATTACTTTTCAAAATTATTGTAAAATACTCTCATCTCTACCACATGTACAACAAACTAACAAACAAGCATAACCAACAACTTTAAAAAAAACTGTAATTAATTAAACCATAAAAAAACTATCTAAAAATGAAAACCTAAATCACACATAATAATAACTGTAATAGTAAAAAACCTTTTATCCTGTCCTCTAGAAGAAATCTGTCTCTCAAATAATATCGTATATAGCGCAACGGTAACCACGAACATAACACCAACTACTATATCTGCATAGATCGGATCTAGAGCAGGCCAGTTCAAAATAAGATATAGCCAACATACGCATACTTTTCGCAGCCCAAACAGGAAAATTGATACGTCACTATCCAAACAGGTGAACATTAAAATAAAAAATAATCTCCGTTTAGTACCTATTGGGAAATACTCTCACACCAAACCGAGGTAGAAACAAACCCTGCCAACTTTGTACTAATGAATCCTACCTCATTCTCACATTCAAGAACCAAATTTTGAACCGAAACTCTGAACTAGTCTCTTCATGTAAGCAAAAAAAAAAAAAAAAAAAATTGAAACACTAGAACATTTCAAACCAATAGTTTTTTCTAACGATTAAATATGTAAATATTTCACCAATTCCTCTCCTTCCACCTACAGCGTAAACCATCTCCATAATATATATATATATATTTACAGCTTTACACTAAAATACTTCAGAGATTTTCTAAAAGTTTCCCTATCTCCAACCAAAATCCCCACAATAAAATCTTCTGCTATAAGCACACAAACCTACATACACATATATAATCATATATTTGTATGCAAGCAAGTTGGAAACCCCTTCTCTTTTTTAATCCTCCATTTTTTAATAATACTTTAAAATTTCTTTTTACTTAAAAAATTTTAAATTTTCGAATCAATTTTTAAAATCGAATTTTGTTTTTATTCCCATTTTCATACATGAGTATATACACACCTTTTTATAATGGCCCGCTTTCGCATATACCCATAAGCCTAAAATAATATATTATAAAATACCCAAGTTTGAAACAGAATTGAAGAAATATTTATAAATACATATCCCACAAACTCTGCCTCCATAAAACACAAAAGTTAGAATTTCTACATATTAATCAAATTGCTTATAGAACAATGAACACATAGAGAGAAACATACAGACCAACAAAGTGATGAGTTAAAAAAATGTTCTTATGTGATTACGGCGGCGAACTTTATCAAAGCGAACGCACTCAACTCCCGTCTGTTTGCCGAGTTGTGCAAAAGAAGTGATTCTGAAAGTGATTCTGAATTCGAAACGCTTTTATTGCACTCGCAAATGAGATGGCTTTCGAGAGGAAAAACGATAAAGATAGTTTTCCTTCTATGAAAAGAAGTCCACGGTTTTTTACAAGATTCCAAGCCAGATTTGCACGCCGAATTCTCCGGCATTCGTTTTCTGATCTGCATGGCATTTTTGGTGGACATATTCGAGCCAGTGAATGCCGTCAATCATTCACTGCAAGGGAAAGATATAATCATGCTTCATTCTCATGAAAAACTAACTGCTTTCAAAATGAAGCTTGAACTTTCGCACCAAAAGTTGGATAGAAAGAATTTGGCATCTTTTCTTCAGCTAAACTTGTTTATTGATGTAAACGAGCTTCAAGTCGATGACGATATCGTTTCACTCATGAAACACTCATGACTTTGACAAACACTATCGCTTTATCAGGAACCTCTTTGTACTCTCTGCCTGCAGAAGACAATGTAATTCAAGAACAGTTCATTGATTTGGTCAATGATGAAGGTACAATTTTTTTTTTCCGTGCAATATACTGTTCTGACTTTTGGATTGAAATGGCACAGACATATCCTGATGTTGCAAAGATGGCTCTTAAAATACTGATGCCATTTCCAACCACCTATAAGTGTGAGATCGCGTTTTCCACTCTCCTTGCCAACAAAACGAAGTCACGAAACCGACTGGATGTCACACCAGAAATGAAAGTTTCCCTCTCCAAAACGGAGCCGAATATTGAAGAACTGGTTGCCGTAAAGCAGGTACATCCGTCACACTGAGCTTTGCTGTAAATAAAATGACAGATCGTCTGCTTTTGTGAGTAAATAATTTCTTATATAATTTTTTATGTCATATTATGTATCAGGGATTCAAGAAAAGAGAGGCAAACCTTCAGGAGAGGAGGAAAAAACGGTGTTTCTGCTAAAATTGTGGTTTTCCGTGCATACTAGCTGCATACTAATAGTCCAATTGGCAGAAACTTCTGTACATTTTGGGATTCTATTACAATTCTTCTGCTGAAAATAGCTAAACTGATTGAAATGCACTTCTTGGATAATTAGTATGAAGAATGGCATGCCAATGGGGAGGAATAGCATCTCAAAACATGGTGAAAGGGGAAGATGATACCAAAAGCTCGAAAACCACTGTCATTTTCGGCGTATGACCTACTGTTTCTTTCTGTTAAATGGATATAAATGGGTCTTACGCAGTTGTTAGTACAGGATGCCCGGGATATTTCCGGGCTGCTTTCGTTTCTCATATGTGTTCTAACCAATCGATCAACTGATTCCCCGTGTTTTCATGTGTATTTATTGTACCCCAATGGGTTTTGCGTGGATTAAGTTGTGGTCTTCGATGTTGCGGGTTTATTGTCAGTACGTGTTATAGTACGAAAAATACGTACACGAAAGTAGGTCACTTTTTCCCTGTTAATTATCCTGCATTTTATAGGAAACCGCGAATTATCGAAAAAACTGTAAGGGGACCGGTACATAAAACCTTTTGAAAAGTTTGAGAATCACTGTTCTAAGTAATAACATAACATCAAATTTAATCAATAAAAATTTCTCGAAAACACCTTTCCATAACAATCCACCTTTAAACCTAATCACCACTCTTCTCAAACCCACATGCCCAAGAAAGATTTTAACTCAACAGAGACTATATAAAGCTAAGATTAACTTCAAATTATTGCAGTCCTACGATGGGTTATCTCGCCGAAACTTCGAAGTCAATGTCAATAATACGCTTGTTTATGAATAATGCATATGCAGATATAATTACGTGTGTGTGTGTGTGTGTGTGTGTGTGTGTGTGTGTGTGTGTGTGTGTGTGTGTGTATCAGCGTACTGCAGTCATTGCTGTTTGGTTAAGAAGTTCACATAGAACTTATCTGAGTGTTACGGGTTATAGAAGAACGCATTATTTTAGATGTGGTTGTAAATATGTTTATGTCGAAAGAACGAAAAGTGCAGCTTCATTTTATTCGTTTACACACACACACACACACACACACACACACACAAAATAAAATGATATATAATACACGTATGTATGTATGTATGTATGTGTATATATATATATATATATGTGTGTGTATATATATATATATATATATATATATATATATATATATATATATATATATATATATATATGTATGTATGTATGTATGTATGTATATATATATATATATATATATATATATATATATATATATATATATATATGTATATATATATATATGTATATATAAATATGTATTGTTTGCTTTCAAACTTGCTGAATCTTCCGAAACCTTGCTTATAAGTTTACTTTATTCAATACACACTTCTCCATCGGTGATGTCTCGCCTGTTCTTGTTCATCGGTTGATACTTGAAGATTGTCTTTGATCGGACTATAAATGTTTCGCTCACGATAGAAAGTCAAATAGCCTTTGTTATAGAGCTGTTCACAAGCAAATCGCGGCAAGTATAAACGCCAAACGAATCTGTAGGGCTTTGTACTGATCATATCATAAACGTAAACTTGGCATTGTACCATTGTAGCAAAAGCAATAAGTTCGAATTCAGTGGCAGGCGCACGGTTGATTGATAATTTCTGAGCGTGTTCATAACGAACCGCCTTATCAATCATGTCTGTGTGGAAAACATGATCGGGAAAGAGAGATTCGAAAGCTATTATGACCTTGCGCCATTTTATGTAATTCCTTTCATGACCTGAAAAGAGATAACTTACCGACCGAAAA
>NC_142947.1:36154867-36167367 GCF_046866305.1 Octopus bimaculoides | reverse complement strand
TGCATATATTGTCAGCTAGTAAGCAGGAAAAATTTAATAGGTTCATACAGGAAAATGCGTTATTGGAACCAGTAAATAATTTTGTGGATAAACCAAATGGTAATGTATACATGATTAAGTCAGTGAGCTGGCGGGAAAGGCTGCGAGTCGGTAGAAACGTTAACTCGCCGGACGAAATGCTTAGCGGTATTTCGTCTGCCATTACGTTCTGAGTTCAAATTCCGCTGAGGTCGACTTTGCCTTTCATCCTTTCGGGGTCGATAAATTAAGTACCAGTTACACACTGGGGTCGATGTAATCGACTTAATCCGTTTGTCTGTCCTTGTTTGTCCCCTCTGTGTATAGCCCCTTGTGGGCAGTAAAGAAATAAGAAATAAGAAACGTTAGCACGCCGGTCGAACTGCTTAGCGATATAACGGCTCTGTGAGTTTACTGGTCGAACGTGTTATATTACTCACTGCGATTTTTTTGAGTATAACGCCACTATTGCGATAAGGAGACGAGATGGATTTTAATAGAAAAAGAAAAGTATAAAAAATTAAAAGAGGCTTTCCCGACAGATATAAAACCCACTGGGGCCCGAGGTGAATTTAGAATCCAGCGCTCCAGTGGTGAACTACGAGGAAATAAAATATTATATAAAATGGTGACTAGTTTTATTTTGGATAAATTGAGATAATTTTGAAAAGAACTATCGAAGACTGTGAAAGGAACTATTGAGAACTGTTGAAATAATTGAAATAACGTGGTCGTCCCATCATCATTGTTTAATTTCATTGTTCCATTCTATCATGTGTTAATTGTCCCCGCATGTGTGTATTGTCCTATCTGTGTTTAGCCCTTGTGGGTAATAAAGAAATCGGTATTTCGTCTGTCTTTATGTTCCGAGTTCAAATTCCGCCGAGGTCGACTTTTCCTTTCATCCTTTCAGGATCGATAACTTAAGTGCTAGTCGCGTACTGGGTCGATCTAATCGACTGGTTCCCTCCCCCCAAAACTTTCGGGTCTTGTGCCTAGAGCAGAAAAGATTTAGTCTGTTTTTACATTTCAAGCTCAAATTTCGCCTAGGTCGATAAAATAAGTATCCGTTGAGTACTAGGGTTGAAGTGATCAACTTACCACGTTCCCCGAAATTGCTGGTTTTGTGCCAAAATTTGAAACAATATATAGCGGTGAGCTGACAGAATCGTTAGCACGCTGAGCAAAATACTTAGCGGTATTTCGTCCGTCGGCCACGTTCTGAGTTTAAATTTTGCCGAGATCGAGTTTGCTTTTCATCCTTTCGGGTTTGATAAAATAAGTACCAGTTGAGTACTAGAGTCGAAGTAATCATCTTGCCTCCTCCCACGAAATTGCTGGCCTTGTGCCAAAATTTGAACCCAATAAATACAAGTTGACGGGTTTGATGAATGGAAATGGAAAGTAACTACCGAAGCAAAAGAAAGGACGAGAGAGTTAGCTAAGATGGTTGGAAGAAATTCGAACCTAAGTAAAAACGGAAGACAATACTTAAATGACATTGAGTAAAAAGCTTATTATAATGCTTCACGCATGGCTTGGTGGTTAGGGTATTCGACTCTCGATTGTAAAGCCGTGAGTTCGATTCCCGACAGTGCGTTATGTCCTTGAGTAAGAACACTTTATTTCACGTTGATCTAGTTCACTCAGCTGGTAAAAATTAGTTGTATCTGCATTTCAAAAGGCCAGCCTTGCCACATTCTGTATCAGGCAGAATCTCTCTGTACTTGTGTCTGTGGAGTGCTCAAGCAAGCTGTTCCGTTGATCGGATCAACTGGAACCCTCGTCGTCGTAACCGACGGAGTACCAGTTATAGGGCTTGCTAGTAAAGCAACTAGAAAATTTGTGTGCATATACATCCATCTATCTTCTCCGTCCACTATTCCTGAGAAGATCACAGGGGGTAAATTCTCGGGTACGCCCTGCCTTAGAGTCCTATCGTTCCAAAATCACTAACAGTTTTTTCCCTCCTGAACTTGCTTCGGTGTCCCGGGATACGCATTTTGTGTGTGGGTGTGTGTGTGTGTGTGTGTGTGTGTGTGTGTGTGTGTGTGTGTGCTTCCATCTCCCACGCCTCCGAAAACAAATTGCAGGTTTATTACTTGCTTGTACAAACATTGGGTGAAGACTGCCATATATATATATATATATATATATATATATATATGTGTGTGTGTGTGTGTGTGTATATATATATTTTGAAAGGACCTCTCTTAAGATCTGAACGCGTCACATGTTAACCCGCACGACAGACGATACGGTTTAGTTATCATTTCGAACCCTTTTCATCTTGTTGGTTTTGGTGGTCTTATTCGCGCCAGGCACCAAGCTGGTATTTGTATTAGAACTGCGATGGGATTAAACTGACGCTCCGTCGCTTACGACGACGAGTATTTCAGTTGAACCGATCACCGGAACAGCCTGCTCGTGAAATTAACGCGCAAGTGACTGAACATACACAGACACGCGTTCCCTTAACGTGGTTCTCAAAGGGATTCAGCGTGACTCACAATGTGACAAAGCTGGCCCCCTTTGAAATACAGCCATAACTCATTTTTGCCAAGTGAGCGAACTGAAGCAAAGTGACTTGCTCAAAGACACAACGCACTGTCGGGAATCGAACTTACGACCTTACAATCGCGAGCCGAATACCCTAACCACTAAGCCACAGACCTTCACGCGTTGTGATTATATATATACATATCTACACATATTCGGCAAATAATGGCCTTTGACCTAATTGTTAGGCTGTTGTTCTGGCGGATTTGATTTCCGGACCAGGTAGCATTTGGTGCCCTTGCGTAAGGCACTTCATTTTATGTGGTTCCAATTCACTCCGTTGACTACGAGTGGCGTCTGCTGCTCGATGTCACCACACAGATGATATATCTCAAAATACAAGATGGTAACGGTTGTGAATTATAGTGGCTTCAACATACTGGATGAGGAGGACGAGGAGCGGGATGATGATGATGAGGAGGAGGAGATGGAGGAGAGGGATGATGATGATGATGATGAGGAGGAGGAGGAGGAGAGGGATGATGATGATGATGAGGAGGAGGAGCGGGATGATGATGATGATGAGGAGGAGCGGGATGATGATGAGGAAGAGGAGGAGCGGGATGATGATGATGAGGAGGAGGAGGAGGAGGAGCGGGATGATGATGATGAGGAGGACGAGGAGCGGGATGATGATGAGGAGGAGGACGAGGAGCGGGATGATGATGATGATGATGAGGAGGAGCGGGATGATGATGATGATGAGAAGGAGCGGGATGATGATGATGAGGAGGAGGAGTGCGATGATGATGATGATATCCGACCATCCCATCTATATTTTGATAGGAAAGCTTTGAAGTCACCTTCGCGAAGTAGTGGTTACAATTATGAATAATACAGTGCTTTTGGTGCTTGTAGCTGGAGTGTGTATGTGTGTGTGTGGGGGTTTGTGAATCTATATCAACTTCACGTAGCTGTCGACAACTTGTTGGAGTTATAGAGATTGTCACAGATATTCTTTTCTACTCTAGGTACAAAGCCCGAAATTTTTGGGGAGGGGGCCAGTTGATTAGATCGACCCCAGTACGCAACTGGTACTTAGTTTATCGACCCCGAAAGGATGAAAGGCGAAGTCTACATCGGCAGAATTTGAACTCAGAACATAAAGACAGACGAAATACCGTTAAGCATTTCGCCCGGCGTGCTAACGTTTCTTATTTCTTTATTGCCCACAAGGGGCTAAACATAGAGAGGACAAACAAGGACAGACAAAGGGGTTAAGTCGATTATACCGATCCCAGTGCGTAACTGGTACTTATTTAATCGATCCCGAAAGGATGAATGGCAAAGTCGTCCCCGAAAGGATGAAAGGCAAAGTCGACCTCGGCGGAATTTGAAATCAGAACGTAAAAACAGACGAAATACCTATTTCGTTATTGCCCACAAGGGGCTAAACATAGAGGGAACAAACGAGAACAGACGAACGGATTAAGTCGATTACATCGACCCCAGTGCGTAATTGGTACTTAATTTATCGACCCCGAAAGAATGAAAGGCAAAGTCGACCTCGGCGGAATTTGAACTCAGAACGTAACGGCAGACGAAATACCGCTAAGCATTTCGCCCGGCGTGCTAACGTCTCTGCCAGCTCGCCGCCTTAGAGAGTGTCACAGATGTTATAAGAAATATAGTTTGTGCATGCGTAGTCAGTGAGATATACAATTGTGTGGGCAAGTGCGTGTATGAGCTTTTATACCTCTCCACGTGACTGCATATATCGTGCGCGAGTTTACTTCTTTTTGTGACCACGTGTGTAATAGACACACATACGTATTTATGTGTGTGTGTGTGTGTGTGTGTGTGTGGATGTATGCGTGCCTGTGTGTATGTGTGCGTCTGCATAAAAGGTACACATTATACTGCATTACTGAGAGTCAGAGAAAGAGGAGTAGTGCCAACGTCCTTTTTAAAGGTTTCCGTGGCTGGTAGGTGGAAGAAAGGGAGTCATTCTCCAACCAGAGTCCTAATCTAAATACTAGCAACAGAATGGACTTCGTCCAAGACACCTGAGGTCTGGGTTGCGAAGACTGATATTTCTATATATAAATCTTAAGTTCTTTAACGTCCTCCAAAAGACAGGTGTGTGGTTAACGACTTCTCTCCGCAACAACAGGGTTCCGCATTAGATCCCATCCCATCGCGCGGCACTTCGATCGAGTGTCATCTACCTTCTATCATAACTTCGAGTCGACCAAAAACTCGTGAATGACAATATGTGGACGGAAACTATGTAGAATCCCGTTCATGTTTTGGAATGGTAGGCTTACTACTTCGCCCGGTTTTACACCACAACACAGATTTGAGGTGTCTTAGATGGAGTCCATTCCGTTACAAGTATTTAGATGAGGTTTCAGGTCTGGGAATAACTTCCTCTCCTCTCTTTCTCCTCCCAGTCACGGAAACCTTTAAAAAGGACGTTGGCACTTTTTTTTTCTTTCTCTGACTAAAACATTAAACCTCACCCCAACCAAAACAACCAGCACTTAAAGAAACAATTAGCAACTATTGAAAACGTGGTCAATTCTGCGTTGCGTATTTAAAAAAAAGTTGAACAAGGAAGTTTGCTCCTCGACCAGATGGTTACGAATTCAGCCTTGCTGCATGGCACCTTGGGCAAGTGTTTTCTACTATAGCATTGTGACTGGATTTGGAAGATGGAAACTGAGAGAAGCCCGTCGTGTGTTTGTGTATGTGCGTGTGTGTGTGTGTGTGTGTGTGTGTGTGTGTGTGTGTGTGTGTGTCCATGCTTGTCCCCTATTACGGCTTGAAAACGGGTTTTGGTGCAGTTACGTCCCCGTAACTTAGCGGTTCGGCAAAAGTGACGGATAGAATAAGTACCAGGCTTAAAAAAGTAAAAAATAAAGAAGTACTGGGGTCGATTCATCCGATTAAAATTGCACAAGGCGGTGCCCCAACATGGCCGTAGTCTAATGACGACAACAAATAAAAGATAGAAAATAAAGGATAGAATTGAACGGGGTTATAATCCGGCAGTACATACTTGTTTTTGTATTTTTCACCCTTCTTGTTACTGGCGGTGGCGCTGAAGCACTGCGTCGGTGAATCGGGTATACCATCGTATGTGACATTTTTGCTTTTCGGTTTTCCCTTTGGGTAGCTCGCAAAATGCTTTGTTAAACCAAATAACAGTTGAAACAACTGCAAAAACTTATATGGTTGAGGTTGCCTCCAAACGACGTTGAGACTGTTTGAATATCGTCCATATTATCAAAACTGATGCCATGATGTCATGCAACTGTTATGACGTCACTTTCTCGTGTAGAAATTTTGTTGAAGTTATTTTAGCAAGAAGCGTACATGTAAGAAGATAAGAACGACCTTTAGCAAGAAGCCATATAAGCAAGAAGATAAGCGTAAATTCCAGACGTTATTTTGTTTATTGCCAAGTTGAACTTAGATATCACAATTGTTTATGCTGTCGTTATTGTTGTAGCAGTAGTTGAACTCGTAGTCCGGCCTTAATTAAGTAAATATTTGATTAAGGGCATTTCGTTTGCAACCATCCCGGTTTTTTCTCGATATCTAGATCAGTCATAGGAAAACTGCGGCCCGCAGGAATTTCTGTATGGCACGTCTAACGAAAAGTTACTTAAAATTTTTTTAGTAGTGCGACTCACTTCATGATGATCTATACGGCCTGCTTCTCGAAAAAGGTTGTTCATTCTTGTCTAGATCTACATTACCCTGTATATTCCTAGTTTCTTCTCTTCCTTTTTTGTTAACGTCGGTAGGATGTGATTTCAGGGAGTTGAGGGAGATTGAGGTGCTATCTCACCTAGATCAATGATCCCGTTGAAGAACATTTCGTGCCTTCATTGACTGATGCGATCCGTATCTTCCAGCGAAAGCAGATAAAATAAAAGCGATATCGATTCTAACACTGAGAGCTCTTTATCTGGAATCGATGGTTATCCAGGATCCTATAGTAGAAAACACTTACCCAAGGTGCCATGCAGTGAGACTGAACTCGTATCCATCTGGTTGAGGAGCAAACTTCCTTGTTCAATTTTTTTTTTAATATGCAGAATTGATCATGTTGTTAATAGTTGTTTCTAGGTGAGGTTTAACGTTTTAGTCATAGAAGGTTCTCAGAATCCATCCGGCCATTCCCTTGCACATTACCACTATCTTGGTGATATGGATGTGAAACGAGCTGGCACGGTGTGCCCCTACCTAATCACATATATACACACTTGTGCCAGCTGTGAAGGATGGATAAGGTGACCTCAGATCGAAGGATTCACGCTTCTAAATTTTCATATTCCATCACAACTAATTTGGTTGATACTATAGTCGTTGTTGATAAGAAATTTGTGATTCTAATTATAATAACTGTTTTTTTTTTCCTCTAGTTCTTCCGTTAATAACGCATATCGATCTAACAGGAATGCTACTATCGATTATATGCTTCTTCCTAACAGTAGCTCTAATAATAATTCAAGTACTAATTTGACACTATTTAGTAAACCTCATAGTCAGTGTTTACTGAAGAGTTAGAGATGGTCACCCTTTTAGTAACCAGTGCCTCCGGAGGGATATAGTATATAAATGTTCAGTCCTAACACCTGATAAGGTTTAGTACTATATCAGTGTCACATCAAAATTCAAGTTGAGGTAGAGCAACTATGTACATTCTTTTAATAACATGTACATAATACTCCATGAACAAAATTCATTTGGATTTGAAGAATAGGAATATAGATTACTATAATTCGTGTTTAATTATTTGGACAGCACTTGTACAAAGTGGGTGGAGAAGTTGTAATTACGTGGCATAGAGGCACTTCAAATTCTAAGCTGCAAATCTTGACAAATTAACATACGTAATGAGTTGTTAATCCGTTACCTACGCCAGATTAAATAAAACCTTTTTGAGGATTCCGTTTATTAAACTTATGTGTTGTGTTATAAGATATTATAAATCAACATACGTATTTCCTTCGATTGTACTTCCTTTCTTATTGTTACTATCATTCTTCTCTAATTTCTTTTGATACTTATTGCTCTGTAATTAGTTGATCCCTTCTAATGGTTTTAACTGCTCTTTAGAACTAATTATTCGTTTATTATCTCATTCCTATCTTATTGTTTCCTGCTACAATTTTTCTTTTATAGCCAATTACTGATCCTGTTTAATGTAATAATAATTATATTAGAATCGTTAGCACGCTGGACAAAATGTTTAGCGGCATTTCGTCCGTCTTTACATTCTGTGTTCAAATACTGCTGAAGACGACTTTGCATTTCATCCGTTCGGGGTCGATAAAATAAGTACTAGCTGAGCTCTGGGGTCGATGTAGTCGACTTATCCCCTTCCTCCAGATTGCTGACCTTGTGCCAAAATTTGAAACTAATATTTATTTCTTATCATTAATATTTACTTTTATTGTATTATATTATACTATTATATTATTATATGATATGGCGTCATTAATTGTGGAATACAGAAACATATGTAACATCAAGTAAAGAGATACTATGATACGACTTACTGTTCTATTCTATTTAATGTGAAATTAATCATCACCTTTAATTGTACGGCTTTATATCTTTCTATCGTTTTCTATCTTACTATTCTTCACGATCCTCTTCAATCTTCCTCCTTCTCATTTTCTTAAACTTTTTTCTTATCGTAGTTCCTGTAAGGTTATTCCTGACATACCCATCCCGCTTAACTAATGACCATTTGTGAATACCACCGTCTTTAAATACCATTGTCATTAAATACCATCCTCCCTATTCTGACAGCCATCGATATTATATATCCCTTGCCACACCTAACTTGGTATGCCAAGCCCCTAAATTGATTTATCTAGTTGTATCGCCTGTCCTTTGATCAATTTACTCTGTACATTTCCATAAGCATATCTAAATGATTAATTGCTCTCAACCATACTCCAAGCCACTCCCACTTATTGTATATTTGCAAGGGTTTTCATCCTAATGGAAGCGTATTGTATCTTTTGCAAGGTCACGATGACATGCCAGAATGGAGTTCCATTTAATATCGCATGAAATTACATATCCATTGTTTATATTGATTCCAGCATGTTAAATGATTTATCCAGCCTATCTGTTATTGAAACGACTGAGTAATAAGTGTGATCCAATATCTTCAATCTTGTATTCATCATATGTTATACACAGTGGTTGTTGTAAACGTCCTGGGTTCTCAGTTTCTGTGGAACACATTAAATTTACTGGATCGTTTTTCCCCTCCACCATTACATCTTGTTAGCATGGATTTGCATGAGTGCTGACTGAGATAATCGCCAAGACTTCACACACACACACACATACACACACATACACACACACAGGTCTATATCTGCGTGCAAGCTATTCAGACAAGCTAGAGATATTCCTATGAAGATAGGTGATTTTAGTCTTGTTAGGTGATTTTTGTATTTAGCACTCAGTGAGTTTAGTTTTCTTAGTGACTTCTGGAAAAGAAGAATTTAGGTTGGATTAAGTAATTAATGTTCAAGAATAAATTACATAGAATTTATCCTAGATATCTGGACGCCAACAGAAGTGGTGAGGATGTAAACAAGATTAATCATTTTGACGTTTCGGCTTGGATTTGCAATAAATCTGTGGCGACTAATGTGTGAAATAAGACTTCGGAGTTTAATTTTAATGTAACAGCAGATAGCTACATCTGACACATTCGTGTCAGATTAGGGTATAGTGTATTTGTCGCGTAAGTAATAAGATTTGGAAAGATAATTCACATATGTGATTTATTAGTAGATGCTACTAATGATCTTATATGACGCATGATTAGGTGAGGTTATAATGCAAGAGATTAATCAAGCAATTTAATTGCAATCTAGATTTACGCAAAGATATATTAAGTTTGGAATCATTTCAAGTTTACAATTGAGAAGCAAATCAGAAGTTTATAATTGACTAGAAATTATTGCTAATATTTGGTGAACTTTGGATTTAACGAAGCTAATTAAAGGATGTATGCTCGGGTCGCATAAGAAGCAAGCCACGGGATTGTCTCTTTTCTCTTTCATTGGTTCCGGTATTTGTTCTGTTTCTGCATCTGTTTCTGCATGACAGGATCTGTAGAAGAGAGAAATCGTAATAGCAGTCACCGTTTTCATTGATGATCTTAAGCTGCATTCAAATAATATCCTCGAGACCAAGGTATAGCACTATTGCAACATTTTCAAAGGACACAGAAATGTAGTTTTGTTAGGCAATCAACTGAGGAGAAATTGTCAGCCAGAGAGAAAAATATGAACGCCAATAACCTATCTGTCTTCTCCATCTTCAGTGATGACTGTTAGAAATACCCCGAAATTTATGAGAATATTGCGTACGTTGGTGCTGTGAGTAAAACTGGAGTGACAAAAAGAATACGTCAGCAGACTTTGGAAGGTATAAAAATCATTCAATAAGATCATATCAAATAATGCTTTTGCAGTGCCACAGCTAGTGCTAATGCTGGTGCTAATATTTAAGATCCTTGACGGGACACTTGAAGAGATTCGAAACTAGAACACCAAGACAGGAAAGACATTAACCACCACTTGTAATTTTCACTTCAACAGTGACACCGACAGTACTTTGTTAAATGGAAGAATGGAAGCCGAAGCACGTGGTCAACCTCTGAGTGTCGCTCTATATCACTCAAACAACGCCTACTCAACACTGAAGGGAGTGTCTCGTGTACTTAATAGTGAAAATACAAAACAACGTAGAATTAGGTAAACTTCTGAATATGGACTCAGAGTACAGCTGTTCCGTGTGAAGCGAAAGAAAGTGGATTAACCTGCTTAAACAGATTCTTGGAGAAGAAACACTCATCAGACGAACAGAAAGTTATACTTTGGTATATAACTTGCGACAACAAGAACGCCATCATCGTTACCAGGAATAATAGTTTTACCTGGATTGTGATAATGACTTAGCGTCTCACCTAGTAAGGTAAGTCTTTCTGCTATTCAGGAGCAGAAGATTGCTAGTAAATACGTGGTAGATGCAAGATATAGGCGCAGGTATGGTTGTGTGATTAAGAAGGCCGCTTTGTATCTACTTGGTTTCGTGTTCAGTCTCATTATGCACGGTATTTTGAGGGAATTTGGTAGACGGAAATTGTGTGAAAGGAAACCAGTAGTGTACGATTATATATGTGCGCGCGCGTTGTGTGTATGCATGTGTGTGTATGTGCGCGCGTGTGTTCGCGTATGCGTGCATGCGTGAGAGCGTGTAGGTCTTTGTGTCTGTGTGCCTGTTTGCCCCACCCACCACTCTTGACAACCGGTGTTGGTCTATATACGTCCCCGTAACTTAGCGGTTCAGCAAGAGAAGCCAATAGGATACGTGCCAGACTTAAAACATAAGTACCGGGGAGCGTTTTGCTCAGCTAAATACTTTTCAAGGTGATGCTCCAGCATGGCCGCACTTCAAAGACTGAAACAAGTAAAAGATGAAAGATAAAAACTTCCGCGTTGTGACCGAAAATGTCGAATGTGCCATACCAGCAGGAAAAATACCGTCCCAATCGTTAGTAGCCGCCCCAAAATATCCACCAGTTTACACTACATCCCTCGCCGGGGGTATCATATTTGTTAAAGGAACTGAGAACAAAAATTATGCACGGTGGTCGAGGTCATGTCATGTCATATCATGTCATATCATGTCAGGTCAGTTCAAGATAGGTCAAGTCAGGTCAGGTCATGTCAGGGCAGCTCAGGTTAGATCAGCTCAAGTACTCAATGGATGTGAAATCGAGGAAACGGAAAAACATTTATGGTAAACTAACGAGAAACCCATGGCCCTTATATTCATACTACAGATTTTCATTTGTATCGATTATTATACATGTACTGGGCTAAGTAACGACAGATTTGCATAAGAACCTTAAAAGCTGTTTTTTTTCTTTCCAAGAAATAATAAAAGCAAATATTCGTATCCTCTAAATAGAATGAATTAGTGGTCAATGGATATTTGTAAACCAGTCCAATAATTTTTCGTTTGAGTTTCCTGAGACGAACATATGCACACCATTGAATGTATATGCATATAACGCACGACATACATAAGCAGTAATGAAATGCATACACATATGCACGAAAGTGACAGGCACAACCATTAATATATATATGGGTAAGTATACAGGTAATATAGTATAGTAAAGAGAAATAAACAAAATAATTAATTAATCTAGTGGAATTCCACAGGAGAGCAATAAAAATAGAAAATTAAGGAGTTATCTCCCCAATAATAACAAAGATGAAATCTAACGAGATTCTAAGGATTTAATGATAGTTAAGTATGTGTTTTTTCGTGCTTTGTTCGAATGTTAACCACACCTAAAGAAGTGCCAAATGTCTAAATCCAATGGACCAGTCACTGGATAAGTTTGGCACAGAAATGTTAACATAGAGTGGTGACTAAATCGATATATCGAATTTGAAGTCTCTGTCTCTTTTGAATATGAAAATTTAAAGGTTAAAAACCTTATAATATATGTGTATATATATATATATATATATATATATATATATATATATATATATATATATATATATATATATATATATATATATATATATATATATATATATATATAAATATATATATATATATATATATATATATATATATATATATATATATATATATATATATATATATATATAAATATATATATATATATATAAATATATATATATATATATAAATATATATATATATATATATATATATATATATATATATATATATATATATATATATATATATAAATATAAATATATATATATATATATTTATATATTTATATGTTTATATGTATATATATATATATATATTTATATATTTATATGTTTATATGTATATATATATATATATATATTTATATGTATATATATATATTTATATGT